>NC_079435.1:31120311-31332811 GCF_903798145.1 Danio aesculapii
AACCAACCAGTGAGCAGGTGTAATTTTCCTGCACAAAACCAGTCAGACATTCAGACAGACAGAGGGGAAATCTCCATCTGAACAAACACATCACTGACTCTTTTACGTTGGCACATCAAAGAGGACTCATTGCCATGGATTGACAACCCTGAGATCTAAGCCTGTTTCCACAGATCCACTTCTTCAAAAGCAGCTTCTTCTCAATTCTGTTTTACACATTTATTTGATGGACTTTTTCTCTCCTGCTATCTTTTCTGTCACACAAAAGCAGAGACAAAATTAAAACAAGCTCCCTGAGGAAACTTGTATAAAGGGGGAGAAAAGAAAAGAAAAAGAATGATTTAAGATACAATAGCAGACAGAGAGGAAAGATAGCATAATGCTAAAGAAAGTATATGCAGAGTCTGTTTTTCTCTGTAGCAGTGGTTTCTTTAGCAAAGCAGTGTGTAATTAATGTGCCATTTAACAATTCATAAAGGTTGCAACATAACAAACAGCTATAGTGAACTGCTGTTTGTTTAGGAGTTTTGCTTTGTTAAAGATTATGATTCTGCAAATATGTTAAGTTTTTTTATGTACTTTCTGCTGACAAACCACAGTTATTCTGAGGGAAGTGACGTGAGATTCATTTAAGTGACAGTTTGTGCCAACAAATCAGAGTTCCCTTGTAAAATACTGGGGCTGAAACGCATGCCCTCTTCATTTAATGCCCATGTGTTGTTTGGGAGGGTTAAGAAAAAACTCTGCAACTGTTAAAAGATGGTGAGTCATGATAGTGACACATATCAGCTGTATTCAATTCTAAGATCTTTTCACACACATGCACACAGCATAAATATAAATAGGAGTATGTGCCTCATCCACTTCACATTATGTTCCCAGTCTATGCTACAACCCTACTGAGTTATAGGATGCAGAAAATCATTTCATAAAAAAGAGGCTGAATTTAGAACGTTCAATATGTAGAAATAATTAAAAAAATGAAAATGGTAGTACATTTCACAATTACAATTAAACAACATAAGTCTAACCTAATAAGTAGCATTTTCTTGTTTTAAGTATACCATATTTTTTACATTCTACTTCTTACAGAGAACTAAAAAGACTGTAGTTTTTACAGAGTAAAATAAAATAGCAAGGACAGTATGCAAGCATGCTATTCTTAAATTTGTTGCAGCTTTTGAACAAATCATCTGAATCAGTGAATCTTTAAATGTACAATACTGTAGTCTGTCCAAAAATGCCTATAATTCTTCCCAGAATACAAAACGCTTATGTGTAATGAGCACTATCCTCAAATTTGCAATATTCAGAATATAAATTCTTACAGTCAATTACCCCATTTTAGATAGGTACTGTAACTGCAGTACTGTGATAACAATTTACACACACATTCAAATTTATTGCAGAGAAAATGCTGCTTCAAATGCATTATCTGTGTTGTGCAGTTGGAAATGCAACAGATTTCACGATGGCTGAGAGAGCACAAAGTACTGTGTTTTACTTGCTTGTTCTCTAATAACTTGCAGTTCTTGGAGTAACGTTCAGGATATAAATATTTTTGCAACTACTATAAAAATTTTCAAATGCTTTTAACACTTTTCCTAAACACTTAACACGTGAACACACAATTGACAAAATAGCTAATTTTATGCTCAAAATCATACATTTTAAACTAAACTCTGTAACGCTTTATTTTGATCGTCCATTTGAGTATTAGTAGACTGTCTGTGTAATATCTGTTGATATGCTTCTTCAACAGACATTTAACTGACTTTAAGAAACTTTGCAAGTACATGTAACCTAACCCCAACCCCAACACTAACCCCAATCCCAACCCTAACCCCAACCTAACAATCTACTCATAATCTAATGAGAATTATTTGGCATGTAGATGCAATGTAACAAATTCAACAAACGGACCATTAAAATAAAGTGTGACCCTAAACTAACTCATGTTCCTTTAGTTTATTCACTGCTTTATCTGGGGTCACCAATGCAGAATGATCCATGCCTTTCCTGCCACATCCCAGCACTGGGATTACAACCCTCAGTGCTTGGAAACACCCATATACTCTCCTATTCACACACTATGGCCAATTAAGTTTATTCAATTCACCTTTACCACATGTCTTTGAACTGTGGGGGAGGCCCACACAAATTTTTCACTTTTGCTGTGTTTTTTGGGTCATTGTCATGCTGAAATGTCCACTGGTGCCCAAAGCCATATACTGTATAAATTTGTGTTCAAATGTAAATAAAAACTGGTAAATATTTTTTTTCCCACAATGATGTCTTGTACGTTGTCTTATTACACTGTAAAAAAATAAATCTTGAGCTTTGCCATTGTCATAAACAAATTGATGTGATCATTAAAGAGCCCCTATTATACATGAAATAGGGTCATATTTTGGTTGTAAGGGTCTCCAACAACAGTCTAACATTCATGCAATGTCAAAAAACACTTTCATGGTCTTATAATCTGCATTTATTTTTACCTAATTATCCTAGCGACTCCCCTTTGAATCGTTCAGCGTTTCATTTGTTCCCAAACCCCTCCTCAGCACAAAGCTAATCTGCGCTGATTGGACCGATGACAGCCTGCTGCAATTGGTCGAAACTGACAGCCTTCAGCGCGAGACAGAGTGAAATGCCCAGCAGCTAATCAACAATATAAAAGTAGTCACAGTGCATACACGCTTCATAGTGTAAGGCGTGTATTTTGGCTGCCAGTGGGTGAATGTAAATACAGACGATGGACTTGAAAATACCGACAACTAACTATTTTATTGAGCAAAAACTCCAAGAACTGGCGAGGAACTCCTAGCCCGTCACAATCTACCTGCTACCTGCCCTAGGTGCGGATATAACTGCTGAGGACGCTTGTGGGGATGGAAGTGTCGCGGACGCCGCCCTCTCTATTCTGCCGCCCTAGGCGGCCGCCTAGGTCTCCTCTATGGACGCGCCGGCCCTACACACACACATTACCCTCACTGTTCGCCTAGAGCGCCAGTTCAGCTTGCTGGGTGCAATTTAGACACCTCACCTCGAACCTGAGCTGAACTATTTTGAAACTTGACCGTTGCATGCGTGTAGGAACAGCTGTCGATCCATAAACAAAGCAGCACGCGGCGCGTTTTCAACGTGGCTTTACATGCGTTATGAGAAAATAAAGAGTTAACCTGATACAGTACACGCGGTTACAAGTAACAAAACACAACTAAATACATAATTTGCAAGCTAGAGTAAACGAGGCAACAATTTTAATCGCATGTACTTACACTTGTGAAATGGGGGAAGAAACTGATCCATGATGCACTGATCCATGTTTAGACAGTCTTTACTGATCCGCCCTTTAACAAACGGCCGATAAAGTCTTCTTTGTAAGCATGTAGTTTCCAGAAGCACTCGAACTGCTCAAGGCAGGGCTATATTGCTGAGGTTTCATCTTTGGGTAGACTGTCAATAATATCCATCTGCACAGCGTGACTTCATTCGACCGGTGTCTGTGTGGCTTTTTTTTCTGTTAGTGGGCGGGGCCACAAGTTTCAAATGTCCTGGGTTTGCGCGCGCAACTACTTGTGTTTCGTAGTCGCGTCATCACGAAACACCTAATGACTCGTTATCAAGACGACTCGTTTGAAGCACTATGAGTCGACTCTTTTATGGATGAATCAATAGTTTTAAACACTGTACACTTACAGATTTAAGCCTTAGCTGGATATTTCACTTCACTTAGAGCTGTGTTACACACTACATGGAAGGGCATTTTCAAAAATCCATAATATGGGCTCTTTAAACAATGTGCATGTTTTCTTTAAAAAGTGATATTGTAATTTATTATAAAATATTGACAAAATTATTGTAATAACATGTTATTTTTGAGGTCATTTTGAGGCCCACCGCAATGTGACGCAGGGGTGCAGTTTCCCCACACAACAAATAATTGACAGCCACGTATGTGGCCGTAATAACGTGTATAAACATATCAACAACACAGGTCCTATTCAAAGCAACTTGGATTAAAAGATCTGCTCAGCACACTGTGATTATTAATCATCTTCAAATGTGATCAAGAATGAGTTTTACAAGTTTAAAATATTTTTAGAACAGTGCATGTTTGTAATAAAGTAAAGAGGGTAAAATTGCTGTATTTCATCCCCACAAGCGCATGTCAGTACAATAATAAAAGAAGATGCTTCAATCCCAGTTTGTGGACGTTAAATCAGGTTTATTTTGTACATTAGCATAACGGATTTCAATACAGCAGTGTATATTAAGCGGTATCCTGTCACTCATCGTTGCCGAATGGCTTGACTTAACTCCACAATAAATAGATCAAATAATCATTGGGAAAGTTCTTACTGTGGTATTTATCATAAACGTTACGTGAGATCTGCTTCCTTCATCTATGTCACTGTGCTGTTTATGACACAGCCGGACATTGAGGCACACTCTGACAGGTACGTGGGAATGGTGGGTGGGGAGAACTAGCTCATTTGCATTCAAGGCACAGGCAACAAAAACAACTACAAATTTGTTCAGAGCAGAAAATTCCAATATTCTGAAAGGTATAATAAATAATCTGATGGGTGTTTTGAGCTAAAAACCTTAGACACATTCTGGAGACACAAAAGACTTATCTTAAATCTTAAAAAAGAGCTTAAATATGTGCCCTTTAACCTAAAAAAATTGAGGAAAGATGGCTTTGTGTTTATTTTAAGATATTGGCCCCGTTTCAGAAAGGAAAGTCAGAAGTGAAAACTCAGAGTATGTTAACCCTGAAATGAGAGGAACGTAGGTTTTCCGTTTCAAAATACTGTAGCAGATTTGTTAAACTGGAGAAAGCAGTGTCAAGCCAGTTTCTGAAAGAGAGGTAACTTTTATTTAGAGTCAGTTACCGTGGTAACTTACTCTGTGAACCTAACCTGGTCAGGAGCAGGTTTAATTCTCTAAACTTGGAGTTTCTTTTGGTCTCCTCTGCTTTTTTAAAGACGAAGTGGTATTTCTCGCCTTAGCCTTACGTTTCCACCCACCTATTTTTATGCTCATTTTGGAGATACGCATAAAAAACGATTGATGGAAATGCCATGATGCACATCACTTTTGAAAATAGGCATAAAAATCGTAAGCACATAACTGAGTAGGATAAACTTTTCTATTCCCTAAGAAAAGATGAGCATAAAATACAATGGAAACACTTTTACCGAACAAATTCCAGTATGTGTATTAAAAAAGGTTTGTAATAAGAGATAATATGATGACGAAAATGTGTGTGAATGGACAAACCAGCAGGCTGAGCACATTGTAGAACATCTGAAATGTTGTTTTGGTCATTCTAAAACATCTTAACCATTTTAGTATTAATGTTATTATTTTATTAATTACCTCCAGAGCATTTGGAGCATGTCAAGAGCATCTGTTCTTCGCGTCTCATGGTTTTAAACGCCACCACGCGTTCATTGTGTGTCGGTATTGTCCTCTGAGCCACAAGTCATTTATTAAATAAAGAAAAGATTGACGCAGCTTCTCCTACCACAGTAAATTCTGTTTTTACTGTTGATATTTGGCATCAGTTAATCAGGAGGTGACGATTTTGTTCGCTATGATTCGTTGGATGGAAATGCTGCTTCGCATATCTTTCATGTGATAATCCAGTTTTGCACATAAATTTAATTTGCATTTTTGGATGGAAACATTGCTATTGCCTACATTTTGGTCACTCAAAGAACAAAGTCACGTAGGAGAATGACTTGTCCTTTTTTAATGAATAATTAGCTTAAATTAACAGACCTTTGACAGGGACATGTACTATAACTAGATTAACAGTATTATTACTCATTCTAAAACCTTTTTTATATACTGCTTACATTCTAAATGTCATGTCAACCTTTACCACTTGATTAATAATAAAGGCAGACACTTTTAAAGTGCACTTTTAAATCTATTAAAAACTAAATTTTAGAAATGTCTTAAACTGATCAACATGTGTAAACGTGAGAACCTTAATTTAAACATTTCCACTGAACATTGAGTTAAGGTTTTATGCATTCTTGTTTGGTCAAATTTGTTGTAGATGCAGTAGATGCACTATGCAGTAGCCTATTTTATGTCATTTAATACAATTACATCTGAAATAACTTCAAAGTTACGGCCAATTCCCCACTTTTTCAAGAGAAAAGTCAATAAACGACACATTACATTACTTTTTTATTATACTTAAATATTTTAAATGTAAACTTACGTATTAACTTGAGCAGCTGTTTTCCCATGCTGTCTCTGTTTCACTGATGCAGTGGTGTTGCTTTTTTAAATATTTGGTCATATTTGCTATAACTTTGCATGAGCACATCAAGTTCAGCTGGAGAACGAAACGCTAATCTCTTTTTTCAGATGTTGCCATGGTGATTCGTAATTTCTGCACTCCATTGATAATGCCTTTTTATTGTTGCGGTGAGCGAGAATAACTTTGATTTGGTCTACTGAAGTTGATTGACCTAACTCAGATCCGCTATTCTGAAACCAAAAACTCTGAGTTTTTAATCTCTCGGTAAGTCAACTCAGAGTTCAAGTTTAAACTCTGAGCTGCTTAAATATCCTTACTGAGACAGGCCCATTATGTGGATTTTATTGAGATGTTTGCATTTGAATCTCAACAACGCCAGTGATCAGATGACATTTTGAAGGAGTAGATCAAAAGTGAGCATGTTAATTATAGGGGTACAGCAGGCCAACCTCTCCCTCATTGTAGAGAAGACAAAGGAGATTGTGTTGCACTTCAGGAGAAACTCCATTGTAGCAGGTGGCCTCTGCAGCATCCTTCCCCCTTTAGTTCCCCAATATACTGTACTGTTGTATTTCTAAAATGCCTAGATTACAGTTAGGTAAAAGATATTATACAACCGCCACATGTCTAAATTATTCCCATATTCTGGTAATTAAAGGGCCTGGGGACATTGGAAGGTTGTGCCCTTGGTGATGCTTGTGCACTCACGATATGCTTGCATTAGGGGCATGATAGGTTCAGCTGCTATGGTGCTTTACTTACATACTCTCGAAGTGTCTCTGAAATTCCCTCTGAAGGAGAACGTCCTGGTTATGAACTTATCACACGTTCCCCAAAGAAGGTAATAGAGACATGTGTCATCTTTGCCACAGCAGCCAGGTCTCCAGCTGATAACTGAGTGTTCAGCTCTTCAGCAGCTAAATCTAAAGCACTCTCTTACAGGCGCTGGTTATATACACTGCTAATGATTAATCACCAGCACCATTAATTGGCCCATTTTCTTACTCTACTGAGTGAATGGTCGTCCAGCATACTTTCAAAGTGTTTCTGACACACGTCTCTGTTTTCTTTTTCACGGAACGTGGGTTTCGTTGTAACTAGGATGTTCTCAGGACATACCTGAGCCCAGTCTTTCCTCTCTCCCAACTAAATGGGGGGAAGCCCTGGGCATGATGTTACTTCAAGCTCAGAGCTTTCTCCCGGACAGCATGCCAAATACATCTTATCTTATCAAATTAAGTGTGACTCTTGTAAAAATTTATGCATTGCAGTTTATTTCCATTATTTCTGATAAGTTTATATTTCCTAATACAGAATTTATGCTGTTTCTCAGTTTTTATTGATTTTTTTATTGACTTTATGATTTTACATATAGGCCTATACTGTTGTCTTCAATTAATAATTGTTAACAAATATTTTACAACACCAAAAGTAAGTATATTGGGCAATTTATAAATAAAAATATATAAAGCAAAAGATCCTGAATTTATCACGTGAAAAAAGATCATGCACATGTTTTGTAGGTTGTAGTCATGTCTGTATATGTTGCTTTTAGCATAGAGTAAATGTTTTAGTTTTTCTCAGTCACTTTGGCACATTTCTCTTATCAGAATTGAAATTTGCAAAACAGTAGGTCAGTGCATTTCTCAAAACAACACGTACAAATAAAAAAACACCATGGATTACCTACAAAAGTCTCCTGCTCAAAATCCTTAGTTCATCGCTCAAAACTAAATTTCTGTGTCAATGAACATGTCAGTGGCGCCAGAATGTCATGTCCTTGTGTCATTGTGTATGGATAAGACTCAAATTACTTAGTAGTCATGTTGTCAATAACTGTGTACTCTGGAGGGCTGTTCTGATGGAAACTATGCCAATATTTGTTTGTTTGTCTGTTTGTACTGTAATTAGTTGCTAGATCATGTCATTGTGATACAGAAAGGAAAAGACAGCATCACATAGCACAAAGAAAAAAACAAAAGTAAAAATGTGAACATAGGACAACCTCCTTTTCAGACCTTCATTAGAAAAAATCTAGATTCACCAGGGAGAAATGTACCAATTGTAGACAGATTTAGAAAAAAGTCTGGAATGGAAATGTATAAAAAATAAAGACAAAATAACATGACAACTTGTTCAGCCATTTTTCATGTAAAGACTTATGCCATTAACAAAGGATTAAATGTTGTAGGGGTGAGAACAGAGACCAAAATAATACATTGATCAACATGACAAGGATTTGATAAGGTAGGAAACATCAGAGAACATACACATTTGCATGGATGTACAAAAGCATGTGCAACTTGTTCATAATGAGAAACTGATATGCACAAGCGACACGATGATCTGGAGATTGAACAGGTAGTTCTGAGAATTTTAATTCTGATCTGAGAAATGGACTAAAGTGACAAAAAAACTGTAACAGAATTAATGTTTTTTATTAAAGAAAATAACCACAATACCTGAAAAAAACAAACAAAACAAAAAAAAAAAAAAACACTGAAATAGTAGGTTATGTATGAGAGCTACTGTTTGAAGAGAATGAGCAGCTTTAGCCTATTGCAAAAAAAAAAAGTTTACAGTCAAATATGATTAGTATTTATTTTAGCAAAGGAAAGAAAGAAATCAATTTATTTTGTAAAGAATTTAGTGTAAAATGTACAACATTATTTATAAAGATAGACAGGCCTATAGAATTATTGATACATGAGTGTATCAACATGAATGGCAGCTGTAGTTTTTGATCTAACAGCCGCAAAACTACATGGTGAATGCTGTGAGTTTGCATCAGGATGATGATACATGGGTTGGCTTTTTGAGTAATGTTGGTGCCATATTACAGGGTGTGATGCTGTTTGGCTACTTTTATAAAATTGGTAACAAACATTTTACATAAAAATTGAAAATGTAAGTTATGAAAAATGAAAATGTAAATATATTAATGTATCAATAAGATGTGAGGTCTAGTTACCTACCCACCTTACTCACTATCCTTCAGCTTCGCCCCTGATTTATCAGGGCTCACCACAGCAGAACGAACTGCCAATTATTCCAGCATATGTTTTACACAGCGGATACCCTTCCAGCTGCAACCCAGTACTGGGAAACACCCATACACACTCACATTCGCGCGCACACACACACTTATACACTACTGCCAATTTAGTTACCTATTATTCACCTACCGCATGTCTTTGGGACTGTGGTTGAAATGGGTACTTTTTAATTTTGTACATTTTTCAGGCCGTACTTCTTTACTTTTACTTAAGTACAAAAGTGTAGTCAGTACTTTAACTTTTACCAGACTCATTTTAAACTTGAGTATCTGTACTTCTATTTAAGTAAAGGATTTGTGTACTTTTGCCATCTCTGATTGTAGATGCTTATTTAAGGCTTAAAACATATCAGACTCTGCTTCTTAACTGACTGGCTCCCTTAAAGGGCAACACTATGGAGCTAGTTTGGTATCTAAAGTAATTCATGCAAAAGACACAATGTACACATGCGTAACCAAATTCATGTGCGTAAAACCAAATTCATGTGTGTAAAATATTTATACATATTCACAAAAACAATTCACGTGCACAAAATAAAAATACATATTCATAAAATATATTTCACAAATGCAAAACACCATTAGCAAATGTATAAGAGTGTACAAAAAGTTTTGAATGTTTAAAACTTGCGAGTTCATCCTGAATGAGAATGTGCAAATCCTCTTTCACGTACGACTCCCCCTGGTTACATGTGTGTGTATTTTTGAGACTGTCCTGGCAGAAGCAAACAAACTCGTAACTTTCAGCCAATCAGATGAGAGCTGTACTCAATGTCACTCACTCCTTTTGCGCAGACCGTTCCTCTCCAGCATAGGGAACGGAGAAAGAAATGCGCAGGCTTCAAGCTAGAACAATTCAATTCCTTGACTTTCACTGATTAAAAACCTAATTTACATTATATCTAATGAACATAAACAGGCTGTTGTTGTGCTTTAGTTGCCTAATATGTAAAATATATCCTCTCATTTGGTAATAAATATATAAATAATCATTTTTAACGATTCTTATGAGAATATTTTGTTCTTTATTAAGCTAGAAACAAAAAAAATGACAATAAAAATATGACAACATAAACTAAGTGTTTACTTGCTTATATTACAGGCTGTAGTAAACTTATTTATCTCCTTTTCTCAGAAGGTTAAAATTGAGCATAAATCAGGCTAAAACTCCTGTAGTCTGAGCTGTAGACTTTATTTGACTGGATTTGATTGACTGAGGCAGCGACTCTGAACACAAAACTAAAGTGCTGTCCAGTTGAATATCCTGATTTGCTGGCACAGGACATTATAGCCTAAGTAATAAAATAAATGTAAAAAAAGTAATACAATACAATCTAAAGTCACTTAAGAAAAGGAGATAAATGTGTTACTTTTTAAGGAAAGTAATGTGAAAGTAGTCTATTGGTTTTGTTATTTTTGCGTTTAAATAAGAGTTAGGTTTGTTTAAAACACTAATTTGCAGTTATTATTAGGCACACACATGTAACCAGGGGGAGTCGTACGTGAAAGAGGATTTGCACATTCTCATTCAGGATGAACTCGCAAGTTTTAAACATTCAAAACTTTTTGTACACTCTTATACATTTTCTAATGGTGTTTTGCATTTGTGAAACATATTTTATGAATATGTATTTTTATTTTGTGCATGTGAATTGTTTTTTGTGAATATGTATAAATATTTTACGCACATGAATTTGGTTTTACGCACTTGAATTTGGTTACGCATGTGTACATCGTGTCTTGAATTACTTTAGATACTAGATAACTAGCTCCATACAACACCTTTGTGTTTAGAATAAGACAGATGGCCTGTGTATGTGTATTAAAGGTCCGTCATCTTCACTGTATGCATATTTACAACAAAACGGAGCCTATAATAAAACTGCCTCCTTTCATTTTTATTGAAAAATATGAAACATACCCTCTTTTGCTGAATATCAGTTTTAATAATCAATAATAATGGCCACGTTAAAACACTTTACCTGAGAACAAGTAATAGACTCAAAAGACCAAAGAGTCGTTAGAGAGCAGATGAATGAAATATCACGTTTAACAACTATAGTGAGATGAGATCCAGCTGTATATCTTGATAAACTGTCCGACGCGCGCTCAGACCTGGGGAGGCGTGCTCAAAGCACACCCGCTGACTGCCTGGATCTCAGACCTCGCATACGTTGCAGCGCATGCCAGAGTGTGTGAATGGTCGCGTGATTTGCGTTTTCATTGGTGTAGTGTGGACGGAGATTTTTTCAGAAACGCAAGGTGAAATGTCAGTGTGGACGTAAATCGTTTTCATTCTAATTTGCCGTTTTAAACTAAGACTGATGGCTGGAGTTACCGGTCGTAATTGAGTTATTTATTGGCTCGACAATGGTTCAGTCTTAACCAGAATATAAAAATACATATAAATACATTTTGATCATTTACTTTAATCATTACTATCGGAATGTAAAGAGACTTTCAACCAGCACAACAAAAAAATCTTTCTGATGAAAATCACCTACTGCACCTTTACGATATTTGTTTTTACAGTTCAAAAAGCCCTAAAACTACCAAAACAATTAATACATGTCTCAAATCAACACATTCTTTCTTGCAACCAGCAAAGACTTTTAATGAAGAATAAAATAAAAGAAAATATCTAAATATTTTTGTCATACAGCATTCCCTTGTTGAATAACAGGTGAGGCAAAGATATAAGAAATACAGCCTTTTGATGGACTGTCTTTTGTGGACATATGAATTGAATAAATGATTACTATTTTTATGAATTACTAGCTTTTTGTGCATCAGCTCGGAATGATTATCTCATTTTCTGGTAAGATTTTCTATATTTTTATATTTTCATTTTCTATATTTGTTGTCTGTTTTGAAACTGTTGTTACAGTTTTTCTCCATTTCTAACATACATTTTTCTAATCTGTAGTTAGATTTCAAAACTCTAAACACAATTAGAAAAAAATATCCTAAAAATGTATAGTAAGTGGTTATTGTATGTATTTTTTATTTGAAAAATATTAAGAGTTTGCTCTTAAATAAATATAAAATTCTGTCAACTCACTGAATTATTCTGTCTACTCATTAAATTTTTGGGGGATGTAACTAATTTAATTTAGTGAATGAATTGGAAAGGAAGCAAATTTTTCATTTTAAATTTTGCACATTGCTTATATACACACTGATTTGTAAAATGAAGCCTCTGAGAGCTTCTCAAAGCCTGCTGTTTTGTTGTCCTTAGGACTCCTTTCTATTATCCACAAACACATTGCAAATATCATAAATTCATGAACATTCAGTGCTTTCACTAAAACCGTCATTAAATAATAAAAGATCAAAAACTACTTTAAAAAACATGATCTATGTAGCCCACATCAGCCTGCCCTGTGCCCTGCCCTGTAAATCTTTTTTTTTTCTGGGAAGTTTGTCACACATTTCTCAAGTAGTAGCTTGTTTGAGAGTGCTTGTTTTGTCACTTTATTAGAGGTAACAGTGACAGTCCTTCTCTTTATAATTAGTCAGTATGCTTGTGTGTGTTCCTGACTTTATCTTTGTGTATTCTTTATTTTATCTAGGGATGTTGCCCTCCAAAAGGTATAATCTGTGTTGACTTCAGAGATCAGTGAATCAGAAAATGAAGTGGCAAATATGAGAAGGTATTGGGGCTGTTTGGAGCGACCCCCTCTCTGTGCTCTCGTTTTCTTATTGTTTATTCAGGTATATCTATATGTACTCACAGGACAAACCTGGAACGCTGCAGAGGATTTGGAAGTAGTATTGTTTTAACCTCAGGTTAATCGTTTAAGGTTTCAAGAAATCGAGTCTGTTTAACAGCCTTCCTACACTCTCAGAAAAACGGTACACGGTGGTACAAATATTTTAAATAGTTTTTAAAAATAGTTTTTGGTAAAATAGTTTTGTACCTTTGTAAAAAATGTACCTTATATGGTACAGAAAAGACCTATTATGATACTGTTCTGTGCCTTTTATGGTACAACTGAAATAAAGGTACACAATTGTTCTCATAATAAAGGTACAAAAGTGTTGAACAACTGCTTCATTATTACAATATTTATAAAAATAAATATTACTGGAAAGCCAAAGGGCCAATCCCAATTCTATTTTTGTACCCCTTCCTCAGTTTTAAAGGCCAAGGGGAAGGGCTTCAAAATTTCCCCCTAAAAATTGGGACAGCACTACAGCACCTGCACACATCATCATTTGTCATCACGATCTCTTGCTTCATATTTATCTTTAGGAAATCACTAAAGGCATATATTATGTTATCGTAATGATCTAATGTGGCAATAAGATTGTAACTATACTGCGCATTTACACAGTGGCCATATTCATGGCCACTATGTAAACAAACCAAAAACAACATTAAAGAGCCAAGATTAAAGAAATAGGGTCATAATTTGGTTGTAAGGGTCTCCAACAACAGTGTAATATGCATGCAAGGTCAAAAAACACTTTCATGGTCTTATAATCTGCATTTATTTTTACCTAATTATCCCAGCGACCCCCATATGAATCGTTAAGCGATTCATTTGTTCCCAAACCCCTCCTCAGCGCGAAGCTAATTGGTCAAAACTGACAGCCTTCAGCACGAGACAGAGTGAAATGCCCAGCAGCTAATCAACAATATAAAAGTAGTCACAGTGCATACACGCTTTATAGTGTAAGGCGTGAATTTTGGCTGACAGTGGGTGAATGTAAATACAGACGATGGACTTGAAAATACAGACGACTAACTATTTTATTGAGCAAAAACTCAAAGAACTGGCAAGGAGATCTCCTAGCCCATCACAGTCTACCTGCTCTTTTCACACAGACACACACACACACACACACACACACACACACACACACACACACACACACATTACCCTCCTCTTCAGAGGGCACAACACACACACACACACATTACCCTCCTCCTCCTCAGAAGACACAACACACACATACACATTACCCTCACCGTTCGCCGTACCAGTCACTACACTTTTCTGACAGGGTATTCGAGTGTCATCGAGTGTCAGAATGTTGTGTGACTGCTATACAGGAGTTATGGATTATAGATATGGAAATTTAGCGTTTTTATTTTACCATTTTTTTTAAACATGACGCTAAAACACGAATGCGGTTATGAATAATTAAAACATGTGCTTGTTTGTTGTAAAAATTCGTAATAATGACAAAAAATACTAATTTGTGGATCTCCTTTTGGCTCGTTTCCACTGAGTGGTACAGTACGGGTCGGTTCGGGTCACCTTTATCAGGCTTGCGTTTCCACTACCAAGGGTACCCTTTTGGTGGGCGTCGTGTATGCTCGCTCGAATAAATGTCTACAGTAAAGCTGTAACGTTACAGGTCGTTCACATATTTTATGAGAAGCACTTCTCACAAAACAGATGCTTTATACACATAAATAGTTCTGTATAAATGTTTATTACTAACTTTTCTATGACCATAATTTGATTATAACTGCAGATCAATGACAGTGCGAAATAGCCTACTGTACTGTACTGGTTTGTTGGGCTTCCCCTTTTTTTTGCGCTTCACTCTTGCGTTTGTCCTTTTCTTTCAGAATGCATCAGATGACGGAGACACTTCAATAATCACACACACACGTTATTATCATCAGCTCAAGAAGTTCATTATATCAAATATAGACGCGATCGCGTGCTCCCAGAAGAAACCAAAAATCGCTTGCACTTTTACGTTAGACAGCCTCGTAAAGCAACAACAGGACACGGCAGATTTATTTCTTCTTGGCTTTGTGTCTGTACATCAAGACAACGACAAGGTTTGTTAGAGCTCGGGTCATCCATAGCTCCTTATTATATGCATATAGAATTTCCGTGTAATGTCTCGGCTGTGTATTAGAACATGGCGGTTCCTTTGTTTTCATTCTTTTTAGCTCCACGAGGTCATGAAGTATCTCAGTAACCAATCAGTGTTCAGCTGCACGTGTAGCTCCACCTTTTGGTACCCTTTCTCGTGTTTGGTACCATTTCGAAAGGGTGCCGAAAAAGTGGTACGGTTCGATTCGGTGCGCTTTTTGACAGTGGAAACGGCCATAAAAGCGTACCAAACCGAACCGAACCATACCGTACCACTCAGTGGAATCAGGCCATTACTTCCGGGTGCAAGTGTGGCTGGTGTATTCTGGGAAACTTTCTTACCCCTTAGTCCTGAAAAATCTTACTTCAAAGGGCTTTATACCCCTTCCCCTTAGTTCTGCGCCTTCAAGCTAAAGAGAATTGGGACACCTCTACCCCTTCACAGTAATGCGCAAAACGAGGGGTAGGGGTAAGGGGAAGCGCTAAGGGATAGAATTGGGATTGGGCCAAAGGGATTTTATTAATAATTTCCATGTTAAAACAAGAATAGTCATTTAAAAATAAATGTTTAAAGAAACTTATAAACATTAATTATTAAATTCCATAATACAAAACAACTGGTAAAACTAAACTATAGGTATCGTAAACTAAACTTTAAAGGCATTTTATATGTTTGGTTTTTTAACACTGTTAAGGTACAAAGTGTCTTGTCACTGTGGTGGTACCTTTATGGAACAGATTTGTACCTTTGATGAAGGTACAATATTGTATCTGCAGGTTTTAAAAAACAAAGGTACATTTTGGCCATTAGTGAAAATAACCAACGGTTTACTATTAGCTGCTGAACAAGGATGCATCTCGTTATTAGTTTTACTTGATCTTAGAGCTGCATTTGACACCATCAACCACAATATCTTCATAAATCGCTTAAATTCCAGGGACAGGCTCCTACAATGGTTTAAGTCATACTTAACTGACCATTACCAGTTTGTGAATATAAATGAACAGCTTTTACAGGTCAGGCCAGTAAAGTATGGGGTGCCTCAAGGATGAGTTTTAGGCCCTTTTCTGTTCACAATATACATGCTACCCCTGGGAGACATTGTAAGAAGACAGGATCAGCTTTCACTGCTTTGCAGATGATACTCAATTATATATTTCAACAAAACCTGATGAGACGTCTGAACCGTCTAAGCTAACTGAGTGTATTAAAGATGTTAAGGACTGGATGACCAACAATTTCCTTCTCTTAAATTCAGATAAAACAGAATTATTACTTATTGGGCCTAAATCCTGTACACAGCAGATCTCACTACTTGACCCGCAATTAGAGTGATACAAAGTTAGCATGAGCTCTACTGTAAAAGATCTAGGTGTTATATTAGACAGCAATTTAACTTTTGAAAATCATATCTCGCGTCACAAAAACCGCCTTCTTTCATCTAAGAAATATCGCTGAGTTACGAAGTGCTATCCATCTCAGATGCAGAAAAGCTAGTTCATGCTTTTATGACTTTTAGGCTAAATTACTGGAATGCTCTGTTCGCTGGTAGCCCAGCATCCTCTATTAATAAACTTCAGCTAGTACAAAATGCAGCTGCAGGTCTAGAAAATATGACCATATTACCCAAATTTTATTCTCCTTACACTGGCTGCCTGTTAAGTTCCATATTGAGTATAAAATATTGATTCTTACCTATAAAGCTTTAAATAATCTAGCACCTGTTTATCTAACCAACCTTCTGTCTCGCTACAATCTAAACCGCTCTTTAGGATCTCAAAACTTAGGGGTTCTGGTAGTACCTAGAATAGCAAAGTCGAGTAAAGGAGGTTTAGCCTTATCATCCTAAACTCTGAAATAGCTTTCCTGATAATGGATCAGATACACTCCCTCAGTTCAAAACTAGATTAAAAAGTTATTTTTAGTAAAGCATACACTCAATGCATCACATAATGGTATGATGCATGAATGTGCTCTATGCAGGTGAGCTGGCTTGACAACCACCTGTAGGACACACTCCTCCTTAATACCCCAGACATTGTATTAAAAACTCTCATTTGCTTTACATGTTTGTTTTTATATTTGTATCCCGAGCTGATGCTGTGGTTGTCATGGAGGAATGGAGTGCATGAGACTGTTTCCTGAAAGACCACCGTGACAACAAGTCCCACACTGAACTAAACTAAACTGAACTTCAACTCTGAATTCTAGACTTTACTAGAACTATGTTAAGCTGCTTTGACACAACCTATATTGTGAAAAGTGCTATATTGAAATGAATTGAATTTGGTTTCCCATAGTACAAATTATTTCCTTAAAGGGCACCTATGGTGAAAAATCTACTTTTCAAGCTGTTTGGACAGACATATGTGCAGATATGGTGTATAGACCGTCATATTGGGGTGATATAAACACACCCAGTCCTTTTTTTTCAATTTAGCAACATAAAAACGGTGGACCAATTGTAGCGGTTTTCAGACCGACCGTAACTTTACGTAGGAGTGTGGTCCCCCCGCCCACCGAACTGATTGACAGCTGTGCGTATTAACATGTCCGGTAGTCACGTGTATAATCATATCAACAAGACCAGAAGTGCGCAAAGCAAGCAGGAATAAAAGGTCTGTTCAGTTTGCTAGGATCATCAATCATCATCAAATGTGTTCAAGAGTAAGTTTCACATGTTTAAAATGTTTTAAAACAGTGCACGTGTGTAATGAATTTACTTCAGCTTTACTTCATCAGCACAGCTGCGTGTCAGAACAATTATAAAGGAAGACGCATCAATCCCGGTTTGTGGACGTTAAATCAGGTTTATTTTGTACATTAATATAACAGATATCCATACAGCAGTGGATATTAACCTGTATCATGTCACATTTGCACAAAAGAGTGCAAAGCTAAATGGGCGCTCTGTCTGTCTGTCTGTCTGTGTGTGTGTGTGTGTGTGCGTGCGTGCGTGCGTGCGTGCATGCGTGCGTGCGTGCGTGCGTGTGTGTGTGTGTATGTGTGTGCGCGTGAACTTTGTGTGACTCATCGACGCAACTGCACAACAAATACTGATTGGTAAAGTTCTTACTGTAGTATTTCTCACAAACGCTATGTGAGATCTGCTTCCTTTATGTCTGTCTGTTGTCTGACGCAGCCGAGGGATGAGATTAAGGCATGCAGAAAGGCACATAGAAACGGTGGGCGGGGAGGACTAGCCTTAAAGGCGCAGTACGACAAAACAGCCCCCTGGTGCAAAAATGTATCAAATAGAATCTTGCAAAAGGTATAATGAAAAATCTGATGGGTGTTTTGAGCTGAAACTTTACAGACACACTCTGTAGACGCAAAACACTTATATTAAATCTGAAAAAAGGGCTAACCTAGGTGCCCTTTAAAGGTACAAACTGCAATGGTACTTTGAAAAAAATCAATTATTAAGACCAAAAAAATCTTTGTCTAAAGGTACAACTCTGTCCCATAAAAAGGGTTTGTACCTTCTTTAGTACAACTTTGCCCCTTTTTTTTTCTGAGAGTGTAGCAAAGGTCCAAAAATCAAATATCTTAAAATAACTTGCACTGCTTCAGGAATCAATGTGTTGTTTGGCTAGGAAATTAAGTAATATGCATTTTTGTGATTTTCCCACTTAAATATACACTGAACTTTGTTTTAGCTCTGTAAAATATGTCTGTTTACCACACACAAACACACACACACGCACGCACGCACGCACGCACGCACGCACGCACGCACGCACGCACGCACGCACGCACGCACGCACGCACGCACGCACACACACACACACACACACACACACACACACATATATATATATATATATATATATATATATATATATATATATATATATATATATATATATATATATATATATATATATATATATAAACATATTGTTATTATTATTAGTGAGGTAACGGATCACAAACCACACCATTTTTTGGATCAGCCAAAAAGAGGAGACAAATATAATTTGCTTTCTATTTATTGCAAAAACAGTACTGCAAGTAAACATAATAAACTGTTATAAACTGTTATCCCAGTACTTCTGTGTTATTTGACTGTTTGTAACTTCATAACTAACTTAAAAGACTAAAGACTAAATTTCTTAGAGTTAATAAATGTAAGCAAATCCCCATCATTTATAATTTATGTTGCGTGGTTGTCGTGGGAGGCTAAACAATTAGTGACAAAAAACACCTTTAATAACCTAAGAAACCCACCACATCTTGAATAACCTAACACAGCATATTCCATCATTATATTTTACAGGTAAGCCTAAATGCTTTCATACATGTGATCTGAAAGCGATCTCTCTGCGGTTGTTACTAATTAATATATATATATATATATATATATATATATATATATATATATATATATATATATATATATATATATATATATATATATATGTGTGTGTGTGTGTGTGTGCGAGCGAGCGAGCGTGCGTGCGTGCGTGCGTGCATGTGTGTGTGTTATAGAAAATACATTTAAAAAAGAGAAAAAATCAAGAGAAGCAAAAAAAAATTTGTTTAATTTTGTAGGCTGTATTTACTTTTTTTTGCAAGATTTTGGTTGAATTTAATTGAATTATCTTTAAATTCATTTCTGAATATGTTTGGTGACTAAAATATTATTTTAATATATATATATATCTGTTTAATAAATCTATTTTGTTTTAATACAACAAAATACATTGCCTACATTCACAGAGAAATGCATACAAATATTTATTTTCTCATATGTCTATTTTTTTTTTTTTTTTTTTTTTAGTTTTAGACAGTTTTATATTTTATGAATTTGAATTTTTTAGATATAAATAATTATTCTCCCATCATTTACAAAACAGTCAACATTCTAATTTATGCTGTCATGGCATGGTATCACATATACGTATACATATGCAAGATTAGTAATTAGGGAATATTAACAAAAATATAAAAGAAAGAAACTTAGTGCCTTTGGCTTGATAACTGTTGTAGCTGCAATAATCCTCTAAAAACAAACATAAACACCAAACTCAAACATTTAAATTGCTCTGTAAGTGATTCACTGATTTGCCACAATATATGACCCATGTTAAATAACAAATACCTCAACGTAGTAAATATCCATCCAGACCTTGCATTGGCTCGAAACACCTGTTTAGATGTGACGTCATTCTCTGGTCTTGGACTCTGGAAGGCCCTGTTTTATAGCACTAATAATTCCCTCCCTTCAATAGCTAGAGACAGAGCAGGCTCTTTATGTGTAAAAAGAAAGTTACCTAATCTAATGCAACAGACTGTTTTTGCCACCCCATCCCATAACTCTTTTCCACACACACTGCCAGCGATCTAGCCCCTGCAGATCACTGGAGAACACATATTATCATTCATGCTACTACACATCATGCCACTGAACACCACACTTTGCTGGGGTTTTTTTTTTACTTGTTTTTTGACCCTTGTTTTGTTTATTGTTCATGTTGTTTTGCTGCCTGTCTTGATCATTTGCCTGTGACCTCAACCACTCTCTTGTATTACCTTCATGCTCCTGAGTTGACCTTGCCTGTACAACCATGCCTAAATAACCTGCATTTGGATCCTAACCAGTGTTGCCATCCTGCATCATTACAGACACGCAATTTACTAGTACTCTGTATTTAGACCTCTATTTAGAATACTGATTGTGCAAATGTGATCCAAATGATGGAAAAGAATAAAAATTCTGTAGAACACTTATGGACCCTTTTGGCTTTCTGCTCCTGATTAATTTTGTATAATGCACATTAGAAGAAAACAAATGCGCTGGATTTTGTGAGTATTTGTGCCTACTGTATGCATATTCTATGATGTTCTTAGCATTGTCTTTATAAACAAAGTTTTGCAAGAGCTTGTGATGAAGATTAAAATGCATTTAGCTATGCTTTCTACAGTATGCAATGTGTTGTTGCAATGTATTCCTGTTGCTCAAATGGTTTTGGAGCAATGTCATTATCACAGGTTGATTTTAACGTAACACACATACTGATCAAATATAAAGTTTGAATGTAGCAGTGTAAAAAATTTTTTTATCATTTTGGAAAATTCATTCATTCATTCATTTTCTTTTTGGCGTAGTCCCTTTTGTTTAATCTGGAGTCGCCACAGTAGAATGAACCGCCAACTTATCCAGCATATGTTTTACGCAGCGGATGCCCTTTCAGCTGCAGCCCATCACTGGGAAATACCAACACAATCTCACGGCAATTCGTAACTTTTTGATTTAGTGGCTAATTCGTAAGGATTCGTGTGGTCTAATTCGCACGATTTAGTACGATTTGCTCATCCCCCAATTACGGTTGGGTTTAGGGGTGGGGTTAGGTGCCACGCCTCCTTTTTAAAATCGTACAATTTTGTACGACTGAACTCGTACGAATTCGTACGAATTAGCCACTAAACTGACAAAACGTAAAATACTTACGTTTTCTTGTGAGATCAGGCTGGAAATACCCATACACACTCAATCACGCACATACACTACTGCCAATTTTAGCTTACTCAATTCACCTATACCCAAAGGTGGGTAGTAACGAGTTACATGTACTTTGTTACATTTACTTGAGTAAAATTATTGGGTAACATGTACTTTTTGAGTACATTTAAATATGTGTACTTTTACTCTTACTCAATAAATTATTAGAGAAAAATCAGTACTCCTACTTCGCTACATTTGACGGCGTTCCTCCGTTACTGTCAAATGATAATAAATATGATTCATATGACTTGTTTGCAAATATCACGAGGCGCCACATTAGAGAGGTTGTGAAGTTGCTATAGAGAGGCGTTCCCACTTTCGGTTAGAGCATTTGCGCCTAGGTTAGAATAATGGCTGAAGTTTAGGAAGACGTGCGAGTTTATACTGCTGTCCCTCTATGTCGCCATCTGCGATTTTGAGAAGGACTGTCACACTATCTGTGCAGTGAGTTCATTGGACTAGATCACCCGGCCTCAAGTTCAGTCTATGTTTTTACTCCAAGATGTCAACAAGAATAGTTTCATAATGTGATGCACACATCGAACTGACATATACATGAATTCCAGCTCCAACCTGAAAAAAACACGTAGTGGTAAGTGTCAACTTTATCCCAATTTGAACCTTATTAATAGTAACTATGGGATAACTATAGAAACTTATGTTTAATGGAATACCTGATTAGCCGTGCATATATTAGTCATTCACACTGTCAACCATATAAAAAATATTACATTTAAACATTTTTAACATAAAATGGTATAAATATATATATATATATATATATATATATATATATATATATATATATATATATATATATATATATATATATATATATATATATTGTGACGAGCATCCCATGGACCTATCAGCGTCGTCCTGGAGATTAACGAGGAACACCTTGCCCCTCTCGTTCCCAACTAATCAGCACCAGCTGCAACTCATCCAAGACCGGCTACATAAGCCACACCAAAAGAACCAGAAAGATGGACACATGCAGATGAAACAGAGCAATAACGCTTATTCTCCCTTTCTTTCCTATAGACAGCAGTTGGTGACTGATCAGCCTCCCAGACACACGTCATGGACACTGAGCAACTCAAGGACGAGAGCACCGTTGTAAATAAATCCACCATTTTTTTTTTTTTTTTTTTTTTTTTTTTTTGTGTGCAGGCAAGCGCTCACTCCGCCTACAGGATGGATGAACTTCTCCAGCGACTCACCGAGGTCAGCATCCACCAGCAGCAAGTGGCCGATCATCTGGCTGCTCGTCAGGACCAGACAGAGCAAGAACTTTTTGGCCTGCGTCTGGCTGCTGCACAACGCGTTGCACTACCAGACCCTCACGCCCGAGCCACTCAACTTCTTCCAAAGCTAACCCCTCACGATGACATTGAATCTTATTTACAAATGTTCGAAACCACCGCTACGAATGAAGGGTGGAATGTCGACGACTGGCCGCAGGTCTTGGCTACCCTGCTAACTGGTGAGGCTCAGCGCACCTACTTTTCTCTCCTTGCTGGTGCAGCTACCACTTACCAAAACCTGAAACGGGAAATCTTGGCCCATATGGGACTGTCATCCACATGTGCAGCGCAACAATTCTTTGAGTGGACATACAAGCCCCATCTGCCGGTTCATGCCCAAGCAGCGGATCTCACACGACTCGCGAGACATTGGCTCTTGGAGGAAGCATCTGATTACAACACAACAGGCCCAACAACGCCACTACAACAGAGCAGCACAAGCACGGGAATTCCAACCAGGAGATCGGGTCATGGTCCTAGTCCCAAACGCAGCATGTAAGTTCCTAGCCACATGGCAGGGCCCCTACACAGTATTAGAAAAAATTGGACCGGTGACCTACCGGGTGCAACAATCAGGAAAACGGAAGGCAGATCAGTTGTACCACATTAACCTTCTAAAGAAGTGGATTGGAACTAGGGCCCAACTCGCTGCCCTCGCCACCTCTGAACCCATGGTTGTTGACATCAACCCCCATCTCTCAGCTGCTCAGAAGGGAGATCTACAGCACCTGATTGGTCAGTTCCCAGATGTGTTCTCTTAACTCCCCGGGCAAACCAAACTTCTCCAGCATGATATACGTACACCAGCTGGAGTCATCGTACGGCAGCGGCCCTACCGGGTCCCTGAGGCTCGTCGGCAGGCTATAGAAGAGGAAATAAAACAAATGCTAAAGTTAGGGGTGATAGAACCCTCATCTAGCCCATGGTCCAGCCCAATCGTGATGGCCCCCAAACCTGATGGCACCCTCCGATTATGCAATGACTTTCGTCGGCTTAATGAAGTCTCAGAATTTGACAGCTACCCCATGCCTCGAGTGGATGAGCTGTTGGACCATCTGGGAAGGGCCCGGTACATCTCTACCATAGACCTAACCAAGGGTTACTGGCAAGTACCACTTTCTGAGAATGCCAAACCTAAAACTGCCTTTTCCACCCCCAGCGGCCATTGGCAGTACCGGACCCCTGCCACATTTCAACGAATGATGGATATCATACTCCGGCCCCACCACGCATATGCCGCAGCATACTTGGACGACATTGTGATCCACTCAGAGGCATGGAAGGATCATCTGGACTGTCTAAGAAGGGTGCTGTCTGAACTCCGGAGGGCTGGACTCACCGCCAACCCTCGTAAGTGCCATCTTGCTCTCTCTGAAGTGTCTAGGTTTCCAAGTGGGAAGAGGACTCATCCAACCCCAAGAAAAAAGGGTTGAAGCTGAAGAGTCCGAAACCCAGGTACAAGCATTCTTAGGGTTGGCAGGGTACTATCGCTGTTTCATCCCTAACTTCTCCTCTTTAGCCGCCCCTCTGACAGATCTGACCAGGAAGGGGCAGCAAGAGAAGATAAAATGGACGCCGGTGGCCGAGGAAGCCTTCAGGAGCATCAATACAGCACTGACCTCAGAACCAGTACTCCGAGCTCCTGCTTTTGGCTGTCCCTTCCTGCTGCAGACGGATGCCTCTGACACAGGACTAGGAGCCGTTCTGTCACAGGTTCAGGAAGGGGAAGGGCATCCGATCCTATACATCAGCAGAAAGCTGACCCCAGCCGAGAGAAACTACGCTGCAGTAGAAAAAGAAGCCCTTGCCATCAAGTGGGCAGTCCTGGAGCTGCGGTACTACCTCCTTGGCCGCCAGTTCACCCTGGTTACCGATCATGCACCTCTGCAGTGGATGGCCAGGGCGAAGGACACAAACACCAGGGTGACAAGATGGTTCCTTGCGCTCGAGGACTTTCACTTCATTGTGCGTCACCGGGCCGGAACTGCCAACGCCAACACTGACGGACTCTGGGATCTGGGCAGATTTTGCAGGTCTTTCAGGGGTCACTCCCCACCCATCCCTAATTCTCCCCTTCTGTCTCATATCATCCACAGGACCCGGACGCCACTTTGGGGGGTGGTGGTCGGGGGGCAGGGGGCTGCAACTCATCCAAGACCGGCTACATAAGCCACACCGAAAGAACCAGAAAGAGAGACGCATGCAGATGAAACAGAGCAGTAACGCTTATTCTCCCTTTTTTTCCTATAGACAGCAGTTGGTGACTGACCGGCCTCCCAGACACACCTCACGGACACTGAGCACCTCACGGACGAGAGCACCTCACCTGCTGGAGCACGCTTTGGGATCTTGCACTCATGAACTGTTGTAAATAAATCCACCCTCTGGGATCTAAACTTGATTTCTCTGGTTTTAAGGACAAAATGATTAGCCCCTTTAAGCTATATATTTTTTCTATTATCTACAGAACAAACTATTGTTATACAATAATTTTCCTAATTACCCTAACCTGCCTAGTTAACCTACTTATTCTAGTTAAGCCTTTAAATGTCACTTTAAACTGTACAGAAGTGTCTTAAATATCTAGTAAAATACTATGTGCTGTCATCAACTCAGCTCAACTCAATTTATTTCTAGAGCACTTTCAACAAACAACAATGGGTACCAAAGTGCTGTACATAAAACACATGCAAATATAAACAAAACCAAAATACATGAACTCACATCACATGATTAAAAGTTAAAGAAAATAAGTGTTTTCAGTGACCTCTGGAAAAACTCAAAAGATGGAGCTGTTCTTAAGGAAAGCTGAAGATCATTCCAGAGTCTTGGAGCTGCTATTGAAAAAGCTCTATCACCTCGACATTTTAAGTGCTGATCGTGGAACTGTCAAATAGAGAGGATCCGTAGAGCGAAGAGATCTCACAGGTTGGTGTATATTAATTTGCTCAGAAATATACTCAGGGGTCAAAAAAAAATTCTGTTATTAGAAATTAGTTATTAAAACTATTATGTTTAGAAATGTGTTTAAAAACATCTAATCTCCGTTAAACAGAAATTGGGGGGAAAAAACGGGACTAATAATTCAGGGGTGCTAATAATTCTGACTTTGTGTGTGTGTGCGTGCGTGTGCGTGTGTGTGCGTGTGTGTGCGTGTGTGTGCGACGCAGTGGCGCAGTAGGTAGTGTTGTCGCCTCACAGCAAGAAGGTCGCTAGTTCGAGCCTCGGCTGTGTCTGTTGGTGTTTCTGTGTGGAGTTTGCATGTTCTCCCTTCATTTGCGTGGGTTTCCTCAGGGTGCTCCGGTTTCCCCTACAGTCCAAAGACATGCGGTACAGGTGAATTGGATAGAAATTAATTATATATATATATATATATATATATATATATATATATATATATATATATATATATATTCATTTATTCATTTTCTTTTTGGCTTAGTCCCTTTATTAATCCGGGGTCGCCACAGCGGAATGAACTGCCAACTTATCCAGCACTTGTTTTACACAGCAGATGCCCTTCTTGCTGCAACCCATCTCTGGGAAACATCCATTCACACTCAAACACTACAACAATTTAACTTACCCAATTCACCTGTACCACATGTCTTTGGACTGTGGGGGAAACCGGAGCACCCGGAGGAAACCCACGTGAACGCAGGGAGAACATGCTAACTCCACACAGAAACGGCAACTGACCCAGCCGAGGTTCAAACCAGCGACCTTCTTGTTGTGAGGCGACAGCACTACCTACCGCATCCCCCATATATATATATATATAAAAAATGAAAAGTAACTATTTACTTGAGTAATTTTTTCATCAGATACTTTTTTACTTTTACTCGAGTAACTTTTAAAATTGTTACTTTTACTTGAGTAAAAATTTCCGCAAGTACTTGTACTTTTACTTGAGTATAGATTTTGGATACTCTTCCCACCTCTGCCTATACCACATGTCTTTGGACTTGTGGGGGAAACCGGTGCACCCAGAGGAAACCCACACGATCACGAGGAGAACATGCAAACTCCATGCACAAATGCCAACTGACCGAGCTGAGGCTTGAACCAGTGACCTTCTTGCTGTGAGGCAATAGTGCCACTCACTGTGCCACCGTGGCATGTATTGCAATTGATCCTTACTGATTTTTAAAGCACAACTGCTTGCAGTGTTGGAATCTGTGTAAAAACTGACAGAATATTCTTTTTGCAATCAGCCTAGCAGGCACACATTATCATAAGACGTTAATATTAGGATAGATTTAGGTCACGAGGTCAGATGACCAAAATTCAATGTCTAGCCAGCATTTAAGGACTATGTTATTTTGACATCCAATAACAACATCAAATGATGATTTTTGGTTGATTTAAGATTGTTGAAAGTGACAAAAATCCAACATTGAGCCAACATCTTAAACCAATGTCATATTGACGTCAAATTTTTTCATTTATTTGTCAGGTATGGCAACCAAAACCCAACATCTGATGGACACTATAGTGATAACGTCCACACAATGTCAACCTGTAACATCATTAGACGTTGATATTTGGTTGATTTTAGATTGGACATTGGACATTGACATCAACTTGTGATGTCAACTCGATTTTGATTTCCAAACAAAATGCAACGTCACCAAGTCGTAGGGGTACAATGTCAATCTGATGTCATGTTGACGTTCTGTGCCTGCTGGGAGATTAAGACTAACTGTCCAAATAAGGACAAATACAGTGACAAATAGTTTTAAAGACAAGTTTGCTTTTTATTGTTGAATTGTTCTATGGATGAAATTCTGTGAAAAGTGAAAGTTCATTGATTTTCTCCCAGTGATCTGTCAACTCAAAAACTGTCATAATAACAAGAACACTGAGTCAGTGAATCTTGTACATTCAATCCAGATTGTGAATGATTCAATGTGAAACGCTTAAAATTTGATATTTAATGTTAATTACAATATTAAAATTGTGATGATGGGTAGCATTGTCACCTCATAGCAAGAAGGTCGCTAGTTCGAGCCCCGGCTGGGTCAGTTAGCATTTCTGTGTGAAGTTTGCATGTTCTCCCTGTGTTTGTATGGGTTTCCTCTGGGTGCTCCGGTTTCCCCTACAGTCCAAAGACATGCGCCATAAGTGAATTGAATAAGCTAAATTGGCCATAGTGTAAATCGAAGAGTGCAGCTGGAAGGGCATCTGCTGCGTAAAACATGCTGGGTAAGTTTGTGGTTCATTTCGCTGTGGCGACCCCTGATTAATAAAGGGACTAAGTTGAAAAGAAAATAAATGAATGAATGAAAATTGTCTTGACATATTTAATAGAAACTTCTCTCTCTCTCCCTCTTCATGTCTGTGTGTGTGTGTGTGTGTGTGGTCACTACAGATTGTTTTATGCAAATGGTCAACATAAGCCACATGAGTTCGTGTAAGAATAATGGGTAGCTTAATTACTTGTTAGTACATGTTTGCTAATTAATGTATTAATTAACACTTTAGTTTTGTTCTTGATTAATGCATGGCTTAACTCTTCATTAGTTCATAATGATGTAATGTTTAATTTACAAATTAGTGCATCTTTATTCATGTACTGTTGTTAAGTGTTACTGAAATATTGTAATATTGCAGTAATATTGTGAAATATTATTTCTCTTTAAAAAATTAATTTTCATTTCAAGTATATTTTAGAAAGTAATTTATTACTGTGATGTCAGCTAAATATTTAGTGTCGATTGCAAAGGGAAATACTGAGAACTTCTGTAGACTGATGGCATTTCATGATTTCTAATCCAAAAATGTGAGCAAAATCACCTGTTTTGCCATCATTTTAGACATGCTAGAGAATCATTCAAATACTAGTTCTAAAGTGACTTTGTGAAGTAGCAATGGTTTCTGCTGTTCTGCCAGTCAGCTGCAGATGTGAACGAATGAAAGTAGCTTTTTGGAGACTCTTTGTTTGATTTTCTTTTTTACATTTACAAGATTATGCTGTCGAACTGTTGTATAAGTGCAATATCACACTCGAAGCAGTGTGATATGGCTGTATGTTGTCACTGGTGGGACACTAAGGCACTAAGGCACTCAGCCTGTGGCCTCGAGCCAACGCAGTGCCAGATCATCTGATGTATGAACCTACACTGGTCTCGCGGTTCGATTACGATTATCATGTTATCGATTCGGTTTAATTTGATATCTCGGTGCATCACTGTGTATTGAAAATGCTTTCCATACACAATTTTATATTGTACTTCACAGCACAACAATTCTTGTATTAAAATTGATAAATATATTTATATATACATTTAAAGTCAGAATTATTAGCCCCCCTGTTTATTTTTTCATAGAAAAAAAATTATATATATATATATATATATATATATATATATATATATATATATATATATATATATATATATATATATATATATATATATATATATATATATATAGATGTTAAATTGACTTGTAATAGACTCTCCTAGACTCCCCTTAAATTGAATGTTAACTCTCCTATAGACATGCCGCTGCTTGTCAGGAAAAGCAGACAAATCTGTACACAACAGCATGCACACTTCTGGTCCCACTGGATGTGGAAGAAAAAAATAAGGCAGAGGTGGAGGGGTGGCAGCAAGATTTGAGATACACAGCAAACTCCTTATTCCTAGAAAACAACACGCGTGAGCTTGCCTGCGACCCAAGGAGTGTAACACCCACACACTTGCACACTCACGGGAGAGTGGGGGGATTCATCCGCTCTGCTTTTCAATCTAAATGCAAATGTGAAGAATAGCAACTTATGAGCAACAGGATACACAATAAAACAAAATAGAAAAGCTTATGATTAAGAAACACTTGTGTACCATCATGTATGTTTTAAAGCGTAGGTCTCAAACTCAATTCCTGGAGGGCCGCAGTTCTACACAGTTTTGCTCCAACCCTAATCAAACACAGCTGATCCAACTAATCAAGCCGTTAAGACTACTAGAGTCTATTAAGCAGGTGTGAGTTGGAGGTGGTTGGAGCTAAAGTGTGCAGTGCTGCGGAAAGACCACTGTCTTAAAGTATGTGAGTTTCAGCATGCATAATTCATTTATGATTCAAGCCCACTTTGATGTTCCATGGATGTGTGCTCGTCTGCTTGTGGAATGTAGTTAATACTTGTTCAATGAGCTGCTGATGTCATTAGTGTGAGGTATATGCATCACTGCGTCCTCAATTGGCTAAAACCATAGTAATGATGCAATCCACACACACACGTCACAGTGCAATGAAGATGCAGTCTTGTAAGAGCAAGAGTCATCCATGGCTGTATGGTCAGAGCTGATCTAGAATGTTGCAGTTTCTGGAGCTTTTTAAATCAATTTGTAAGCTAGTCAAATGTGGATGTGTTGTGACTATATAAAGTTTTGTTCCCTTTGGATGTGTTTATGACTAACCTATCAAATTTATTCCAATGAAAAAAGGGCTCATTCAGTAAACTATGGTCAGCAGAAAAAGGAATCATTCATGATTGGGACCAAGTACAGTATATAAGAATCTGATCTTTGATTAAGGTGGTATGAAATATATTACGTTCAAACAGCACATAATCAGTCAAATAACTGTTTCTGAGGTAATATGCCTAGCTCTTCTAGCAAAATGTGTATGTAATGAGAGTAAAAGTAAAATACAGTAAAAGTCTATACAGAGCTGGAAAAGGCTAAGCTTCTTCTTTCAGAATAACATTGATCATTTTAAGAGTGAATTTGCATTTTCATTCAGCCTGTTGCTGTTTTTCTGCGGACTAATGTAATTTTTTTTCTGTTTATAATGGAGTTGCTCTTGTTTACTTTTTTGAGCTTGTTGACTAAACCTCCCAAACCCAACAGCAAACCCTATCCACCTCAACCTGCACTTATTGCATGTTCCTGTGCCTTTTTGATGAGTGTATAATATAGTCCATTTTATTTTGTGTTGTATGAATATCTGTGTGTGTGTGTGTGTGTGTGTGTGTGTGTGTGTGTGTGTGTGTGTGTGTGTGTGTGTGTGTGTGTGTGTGTGCATGCGTGAGTGAGTGTGTGCGTGCATGTTGAGAAATAGAGGATAAGAGAGATGCTCTTTGGCAGATGGCTCATATTTCTCCACTCCAGTTGTTAATCTCGGCCCCAGCCAAAACACAAGCAGCTTCCAGATGAATAAATAACAGGCAAATAATTGGCACCAATTAAATATTGAAATGCAGCGGTTGTTTACAGAAAAATGACTGGAGCTACAAATTGGGACATTAAGCTCCCGTAAAAGACAGCATGTTATCTCATTTTACAGATTTATTTGGCAAGCATGAGTTATCTATTTTGTATTTTCATGTGCTTAATATGTTAAAGCCATTTTAGCTTCTCTGTGCATTGTGTCATTTGATGCCATATAATGTATTATTTACGAAGGTGAAAATACTGCCAATGCCTCATGAAAACCAAATCTGTCTTTATAGTTTCACTAAATCAAAAGACTCAAAAAGTTCTACAGTGTTAAGCTTTCATTTAGTTCCAAGCAGCATATCGGTTGGTAATAATAACACATACACACATATATATATATATATATACATACGTACATTAATACACACACACACACACACACACACACACATATATATATATATATATATATATATATATATATATATATATATATATATATATATATATATATATATATATATATATATATATATATATATATAATGCTGTGTTCTACATAATACCTTCATGTTGTCCCAACAATTAAGTTATTGCAATTGTTTTTGCAAATTTAAGTAATTTTTACTTATTAATGTAATTAAATTAGTAATTTAATTACTAATTTAATTAAAGTACATTGAGCATAAAACAATGAAGTTATCCCAAAAGAATTGTGTTGTTTCAGCTTGTGTTATAATTGTGTTGTTTCAATTGTATTGTTTCAGTTTAAACTAGCAGCAAAAAATGTTTAGACTGTGGTTTGGCTGGATTTATTTGCTCATCTTTGGGTTATTGTTCTTTTTTCATCCTTGAGGGTTTAGTGGGTGTAAGTGAAATAGTGAAACTGAGAGATTTCAAGCAGCATTGGTATCAAGTCCAATTAGAGCCAGCAGGGTTGTGCATGTGGTAGACTGAGAAACATCAGACAAAGCATTAAGGCAGTATTTGAGTAATGCCTGCTGTCCTGTATGCCCCTGTCTAATTGAAATTCATGAGGAAAACACCATGTAAATATCATCTCTTGAGCATTTTGTTTGGGTAAACATTTACATAGCCTGAGACAAAAAATAAATTCCTGATAAATACTGAAAAATAAGAATCGATTAGGTTCTGTTCTGCTGTTGTGATGACACTTAAAATATATGACATCTTTTTTTGTGGTGTGTGTAAAATGTGATTATAATTTGCTTAATTATCAAACTGTATAACATTCTGAAAATATGTTGCTTCATACACTAAGTAAGAAAGAAAAGAAAAAGAGTATTGGTATTTATTAATGAAGGCCTAATTGAAGAAATTCTCTCATAAACCGCAGAATCTCTTTGAAGCTTGCTACCATTTACCAGTTGATTGAATATAGTCGTTTATAACCTTTATCTTCACATTTTTGACTTAGAACTACACGTCCAAAGCTAAAAGGTGGAAACACCAGAAGTGAAAGATTTGCAAGCCAAGTTGAAACTTCTTTTGAGTTTAAAATGTAATTTCAGAAGAAAACTATATGTGTTCAGAAGGAAACTATGAGAGATACTATATTGAGCTTTCAAATTGCTCCGATGAAACAACAAGTTCAATTTTCAAAACATCTGTAGATTTGCCAGCTCTGTCTATGTGTGGACTCTGGTCATACATATTTTGTTGATACTGATAGTTCTAATAAAAATGATAAAGCATATTTGGCATATTGTTGCATTTTAAAAACTGAATGAATTGTTGAAGTGGTGAACGTTTTCAAATAAAATGTTTTTTTGTAATTTACAGTCTTTTTTATTTTTTACCATATTTACACACAAGAGAGTTGAATAAAACAATATATTGTGGTAAAAAATTACACCGAACACCAACATAAAATTAATTTTACACCGGGTGTTAAATATAGTTACATTTTTAAACTCTGCCCATAGTTGAAATTAATTCTATTGTCGTTGTCAATGTGCCAACACTTTTGAAAGTGTTGCTCTAACTCTGTTGGGAGTGGACCCCATGAAACACTTATAAAGTGTTGAAATTAACTACCATAGAGTTGTTTTGGGTTCCCATATTTTGCTGTGTGGAGAGGAGGGAAGTTGTCAGCATGCATGTTTGTTTGTTTTGTAAAAAGTTTAAAAAGTTTATCAGGCCTTCAGAGTAAAGTGACGAAGGTGACATTTTTGCAACCACTGAGCCTACAGTATGAAATTGTAGGTTGTGGAGGAACACAAATTCACTTAAAGTCACTATTTTGAGAACATAGCAAGAAGCTTAGTCTTGGAGCTCTAAATATTCAGCGAGAGGAAGGTGTGTGTTATTGCCAGCCAGTTTTTTTTTTGACAGCACCCGGGGCTGCAGTGTGAGTCAGCAGCGCAGATGTCTGCTGCTAGCACTGCTCACATCTGGAGAGCCAAGGACACACAACAAATGTCATCAACATGTTGCTTCATCTGGCTTCAAGGGGGCAGAAAAAAACATCACCTGATTAGTAGATCTAAACCAGCAGGGCCATGTCAGAGGTTGTTAGTCATGAAATGCTGCTTCCATAACTATAAATACAAATTAGGCCTATTTGAAGACAAATAAATAAATAAATAAATAAACATCATAACAATTATTAAAAATAACAAAACCAAGAATCAGACAGGAGGGATGAATAAGATTCATAACAGGGTTGTGATGTTTTCTGGTACACCTAAACATAAGCTCATGGCATCTTATTTTATATGAAACAGGTTACACTACCCTTATTTGCATTTTTATGAAAAAATTCAGCATATAATTATGCATAATAAGTATACTTATTGTGGAAATAATATACTTGTTTAATCTTTTATCAAGCATGTAAATGCATTTGTTGTTATACATTTCTAATGACAAAGTTGCAATGTTGTATATAAAAAATATTTTAACTTTACATTTGCCAGCAAAGTTTTTTGGTTATACTGTACCTTTTATCTACTTTAAGTAGAACACAGGTCACATTCAGTACAACCCCAAAAAACAGAATAGCATTTTTGATTTGTGAACAATCTGTTCTTTTCATTGAACCTGTTCAGTTGCTTCATGTTCACATTTTGAAAAACTCTATAAACAAAGAAGATTTTGTAACAAAAACAAAACAGTAATATGACACAAATGCACCTTGCCCACTGCCATAGTACATATAGATAGTACATATGCCACGCTACATGAAACTAAATGTTTGCATGTGTTATTTGTAACAGTTATAAATAGCAGGGTCAGTATATAACTTTTTTTTGCAAATTATATAAATAACATTAAGTCATTGTTACTTTTAATACTTTAAGATTAAAGCCAAAAAAAGAACATTTACTCACCCTCAAGTGGTTCCAAACCTTTATGAGTTTCCTTTTCTGTCGAACACAAAATTAGTTATTTTTGTAACTCATTAACATTGGAAACCAGTAACCAATGACTTGCACAGTAGGAAAAACAAATATTATGGAGGTGAATGGTTACAGGTTTTCAGCGTTTTCTAAATATTTTATTTTGTGTTTAACATGAGAAAGAAGTGGCATGTGAATGCGGAGTAATTGATGACTGAATTTTCCCTTTTGGGTAAACTATTAAAACAAATTATACTTTTACTCAAGTAAATTAATAAGAAGTACTCAGCAAGTTATCATGGAGTAATATTTATTTGGGTATCTGTAATTTTGCTCATATAGCTGATTTTTGTTCCCCTTCATATGGAACTTCTACGTGTGTCTGTATAAACAGACTTTTGGGAGTGCTTTAGACGACCAATCACTTCTGAAGATAAGAAAACGGGCCAATGAAATGCCAATTGAATTGGCGGAGCTTAGCTCCACAGCTGAAACTGATGAGCCAATTAGGGCTGTATCAGTCGGCTGCTGGAGCCAGCTCATCAGAATTGTTGCTTCAGACCCGATCTGAGACTGAAGAACCCTTCTGCTGAGCTGACTTCCAACGCTGAAGGAACCATTCCCTTCACCAGTGCGGGGGAAGACGTTTAAGCGGCGGTCGAGCTGGGTTTCCCGTCCCCTTGGAGTTTCGCTGGTGATCTAAAAGAGCAGTTTCTACAAAGAGCAGAATTCCCTAAGAGAGCACACGGTCGTGTAGCGCGTCTTTTTAAAGATGTCGTTTCGACCATGCATTTCTGGATGCGGTGGTTTCCTCGCCCCGGATAACAGGCACCAGTACTGCATCACATGCTTGGGGGTCCAACAAGTTGGTGCGGTGCTCGCGGACAGTTCTTGCCCGCATTGCGATGGCTTGACTGTTGCGCAACTGAGGTCGCGGCAAGCTCTTTTATTAGGGCAAGTCACCCCTGCTGCTCCCCGCCAAGCGGTTAGCACTCGGGCAGGCCTGAGGGTTACAGTGGGGGCTATTCCGTCGCCTTCGAGCCAGCGGACCCCTCGCTCCTCATCAGTGCGCTCTGTCTCTGCTTCGAGTGCGAGCGCTGGTCCATCCTTCGGGTTGGCCGCGCTTTCATTTGATGACACCGGGGACGTGATGTCCATCGCTGCATCGGAGGGCGGGTTGACATGCTTCGATGAAGATCCGGACCCCCTGCCACCCTCAGGGGTTGTCAGCGTGGTTTCGGATCTGGAATCGGACATGTTAGCCATGTTATCCCGGGCTGTTTCGGCTGTGGGACTGGAGATGGCTTGTCCCCCAGAACCGCGGCCGGACCGCTTAGACGGGTGCTACGTGGGGGCAAAGAAGGCGATGCCTTCTAGACCCCCCCCCCCCCCATCCCCTTCTTCCCGGGGGTACACAGAGAGCCCACGCAGGCATGGAGGGCACATTTTTCCGCCCGGTCCTCGTGCACTCCCGCTCTCACCTCCCTCGATGACGGAGCGGCCAGGGGATATGAGGCGATTTGCCAGGACGTGCTCTGTCCGCAGAGCTGCTCCACTCAGAGAGATTCGCCCACACTCCCTTCCAAAGCATGCAGGTTATCTGAGTCTCTCACGGCCAGAGCCTACACTGCTGCGGGCAAGGCCGCCTCCGCTCTGCATGCTATGGCCACCTTTCCTGGGACGGGCCATTCGGAGAAGAGGGGACCTGCTCTTTCCTCGGTGGAGGGCCGAGGATTATTACATCAGTCCTCAACGACTTTAAACTCCTCGCTGCCGGCCCCTCTCTCTCCGGATGCGCGAGCCCGAGTACTGCCAGTCTGGGATGCTCCGCCTTCCAGCGCGCAGCACCGGGGCCCTTCGCCTCAGGCCCTCAGAGTGCAGCAGGACGGACTCCTTTCTCTCACTCTGGCCTCACCGCGGGATCCAGGGAGGAAGGTAAGAGAAATTCTCTTATTTTCAGCTCTTCCCCGGGACGCACCGCTTCCCGGGATGAGCACTCCCATTCCGAGCTGCCCCTCCGCTGGCACGTCAGTGATCGCTCCGATGGTGCCATTAGCGCGCGCTCTGCCAGCCTGGTTAGCGCTGCCCAGCGCATCTCGGTGGCTCATATGGATAGCTCAGACTCGGCTATGCGATTCAGTTCGCTATTCGCTCTCCCAAGTTCACGGGTGTCCTTTTCATGAGGGTGATCCACGTGAGCGCCCCTTGTCTTGCGAGAGGAGATTGCGGTCCTCCTGGCGAAGGATACAATCGAGCAGGTCCCTCCAGCCGAGATGGAGTCCGGGTTCTACAGCCCGTATTTCATCGTGCCCAAAAGAGCGGGGGGTTAAGACCAATCCTGGATTTACACTAAATGCCTTTCAGAATGCTTATGCAGAAATGCTTGCTTCAGAGCGTACGTCCACAAGATTGGTCTGCAGCCATAGACCTGAAGGACGCGTATTTTCATGTCTCTATTCTTCCACGCCACCGCCCTTTTCTCCGGTTTGCATTCGAAGGACGAGCGTGGCAGTACAAAGTCCTTCCCTTCGGGCTCTCTCTGTCTCCGTGGGTTTTTACCAAGCTCGCAGAGGGTGCTCTGCGCAACTGCGGCTTGCGGGTATCCGCACACTTAAATATCTCGATGACTGGCTCATTCTAGCCTCCTCTCGCGATCCGTTGATTATGCACAAAGTCAAAGTGCTTCGACACCTCGACCAGTTGGGGTTTCAGGTCAACCGAGAGAAGAGCAAACTTTGCCCTGTGCAGAGGATCTCTTACCTCGGGCTGGAGCTGGATTCGATTGCTATGGTTGCGCGCCTCTCCGAAGAGCGCGCCAGGCTAATGCTTTCCTGTGTAAACGAGCTCCACAGGAAAATAGTGGTCCCACTTAAATGTTTTCAGAGGCTCCTGGGGCATATGGCATCCGCAGCCGCGGTCACGCCGCTCGGTTTGCTTCATATGAGACCACTTCAGCGTTGGCTTCGCGATCGAGTCCCCAGACGGGCATGGCGCGCGGGTACGCACCGGGTGAACATCACTCTGCTGTGTCTCCGCACCCTCAGCCCCTGGACGGATCTGGCTTTTCTACGGGCCGGAGTGCCCCTAGGGCTAGTATCCAGGCATGTTGTCGTAATGACACATGCCTCCAGCATGGGCTGGGGGGCCATGTGCAACGAGCATGCAGCCGCGGGTTCGTGGTCCGGACCCCGCCTGCATTGGCATATCAACTGCCTGGAGCTGTTGGCAGTGTATCTGGCTCTCTGTCGCTTTTTTCCAGTGCTGGAGCAGAAACACATGCTGGTCAGGACGGACAGCATGGCGGCGGTGGCTTATATGAACCGTATGGAGGGTATGCGCTCTCGCCGCATGTCTCAGCTTGCTCGCCGTCTGCTCCTTTGGAGTCACACGCGGCTAAATCACTGCGTGCCATTCACATTCCGGGCGAGCTCAACCGTGCAGCCGATGCGCTCTCACGGCAGCTAGTGTCCCGAGGAGAGTGGAGACTCCACCCCGATTCGGTCCAGCTGATATGAACACGCTTGGGGAAGCCCAGATCGATCTGTTGCTTCCACCGAGAACGCACATTGCCAGCTGTTTTATTCTCTGACCGAGGCACCCCTCGGCACGGATGCACTGACTCACAGCTGGCCATCAGGCAGTTTCCCCCAGTGAGCCTAATCGCACAAACTTTGTGCAAAGTCAGGGAGGACGAGGAGCAGGTCTTGTTTGTTGCGCCCCTCTGGCCCAACCGGACCTGGGTTTCGGAGCTCACACTCCTCGCGGTGGCCCCTCCTTGGCGCATTCCCCTAAGGGAGGACCTCCTCTCTCAGGTACAGGGCTCCATCTGGCACCCACGCCCAGATCTCTGGAACCTCCACGTGCGCTCCATAGACGGAAACGGAGGACTTAGGTGACTTACTGCCCGCGGTACTTAACACCATCACTCAGGCTAGAGCACCCTCTATAAGGCATGCCTACGCCCTGAAGTGGAGTCTATTTTCTGAGTGGTGCGCTTCTCGCCGAGAAGACCCCCGAACTTGCCAGATTAGCATTGTGTTATCCTTCCTTCAGGATAAGCTGGAGCGTAGGCTGTCACCCTCCACACTGAAGGTTTACGTGGCTGCGATCTCCGCTCATCATGACGCGGTGGATGGCAACACGCTCGGTAAGCATGATCTAATCATCCGATTCCTCAGAGGCGCGCGGCGATTAAATCCATCCCGCCCCCCTCTCATGCCCTCTTGGGATCTCTCTATAGTCCTGGTGGGTCTGCAGAGAGATCCGTTTTAGCCACTCGACTCGGTATCTCTGTCATTAATGACAGCTCTGCTGATCGCATTGGCGCCATTTAAGAGAGTTGGGGATCTGGAGGCATTTTCGGTCAGCGAATCGTGCCTTGAATTCGGGCCGGGTTACTCTCACGTTGTCCTGAGACCCCGACCTGGCTATGTGCCCAAGGTTCCTGCCACCCCATTTTAGAGATCAGGTGGTGAACCTGCAAGCGCTGCCTGCGGAGGAGGCAGGCCCAGCCCACTCACTGCTTTGTCCCGTTCGCACTTTGCGCCTTTACGTGGAACAAACGCAAAATGTAAGCTCATGTGAACAGCTCTTTATCTGTTACGGTGGTCGGCAGAAGGGAAGTGCCGTATAAAAACAGAGGTTGGCCCACTGGTTAGTTGATGCCATTGCCCTCGCTTATCTATGCCAGGGCGAGCCGCGCCCCCTAACGTGAGAGCGCACTCTTTGAGGTGTCGCTTCCTCATGGGCGTTAGCACGCGGCGCCTCTCTCACAGATATCTGCACACATTTGCGAGGTTTTATAACCTCCGAGCGGAGCAGTTTTCTCCCGGTTATTGGGTAATCCCAATCAATCGGGCAGGAATTAAGCTCGGTGTCACAAACGCTTGCTGCGCCAGGCTCCCTAACCGGAGATGCGTGCGCTTTTCCTACTCTACTAGTAAGTTCCCCTTCCCAGGTGAACCCTAGAGAATTCCTTCGAGGCCCCCAGCATTGACTCAGCGGAGGAGTCGAGTGCATGGCTCAGTGTGCGGTTGGTATGCCCATTTGGTCTATATGCATATTGAGGATCGGTGCCAGCTATGTGCATCCCCATTTGGTGATGTCATATGCATTATTACCACGGTGTGTTCCCCCTTATTAGGCGGTCCAGTGTCTTCCCTAAACCGCAAACCAGCTTATCATATGTAGCACTCCCCCTCATTAGGGCTAGTCCATATGTCTCCTTACCATCAGGTCTCCCCTTTTAGGGTAGCAGGTGGTCTCCGCTGCGTCCTCCCCCTTCGGGGACTGGCACGCTTTCCCAACGTACTGTCGTATTTCCAAAATCCCTAGTCTATATTAGCTAGGTAAAAGCACACTTACGACCCCTGATTTAAAACTTTTATTCCCATGTAATAGTAATATGTTGGGCCTAGGGGACGTTGGAAGGTTGCGCTCTAGGTGATGTCAGTGCGCTCACGCTTTGGCTTGGCAAACTACACATCAGGAGCGCGACAGGCTTAGCTGCTGTGGCGCTTTCCATACAGTCTCCCAAAAGTCTGTTTATACAGACACACGTAGAAGTTCCCATATGAAGGGGAACGTCCTGGTTACGTACGTAACCCACGTTCCCCGAATAGGGAACGGAGACGTGTGTCTCCACTGCCACAGCACCTGAGTCTCCAGCTGGGAGCTGAGCGATCGGCTCTTTAGCAGGCAAATTCTGATGAGCTGGCTCCAGCAGCCGACTGATATAGCCCTAATTGGCTCATCAGTTTCAGCTGTGGAGCTAAGCTCCGCCAATTCAATTGGCATTTCATTGGCCCGTTTTCTTATCTTCAGAAGTGATTGGTCGTCTAAAGCACTCCCAAAAGTCTGTTTATACAGACACACGTCTCCGTTCCCTATTCGGGGAACGTGGGTTACGTACGTAACCAGGACGTTCTTTCTCCACCACTTCATTGTCTTTGCTTATTTGTTTGTTTGTTTGTTTGTTTGTTTGTTTGCTATAAAGTTGCACATGCTATTAACTAAATTAGTGTAAGGTAATTATGACAAAAATGTATCTTCAACAAAACTATCTCTTTACCTCTGGCAAGCTAAAGCAATTAAATATCATTGTCATTAATCATCTTAACATAGATCAGACTGGGATGTGAGGTCCTCGATCAGGCCACTAGGTGAAGCCAAAGGGTCTGTATGATTTTACTATACCGGTTTAAAGAGAAATCTGTGAGTAGTTTTATGAAAACAAATTGTAACATATTCAACATATTTGGAGGCTTTTCAGATTTACTGTTGTAGCTCATGACCTTAAATTATTGCATGCATGTTTGGTATTTATTATCTCACCGTTTTTATATTACAGCTCCAAATGCTAATTTTGTTGGGCAGTTTGAACTAAACAGCACTGGTCATCTGTAAGAAAGCAGAAGTGGCTGAGAACAGACCTCCTGTATCACCTCTACTTTAAAAAGCTGCAGTTTAAACCATGAAACTAAAAATAAATAAAGCATATGCATAATAAACAGGGATAGGAGAACCATTTTAACATGGCCTTAAAATTCAACTACAGCTGATTTAATTCCCATTTAAATCATATCCAGTATTGCATAAACTCCAGGTTTCTTAATTGAATCGTGTTCTGTAATAATGTAATAAGTCTTTTTTTTTTTTTTTTGCATGTAATTAGTTACCATTGGCGCTTTATGATGATCCTCGGAAGCACTTTAATTAGATTTGAATCATTAATGAGTAACTCATGGTTAATGAAGTTTGATTGGACATGGAAGTGTGCAGAGACAGACCCACAAGTAGGCACACACACACACACGCACACACACACACACACACACACACACACACACTACACTACTAAATGGAAAACTAGTTATCATTTGATTTGATATTTATTAATTATATGATTTTTTTCCTTCAAACATCCATACACACTTATTCACACACATACACTATGGACAATTTAAGCTTATTTAATTCACCTATACCACATGTCTCTGGACTTAAGGGGGAAACCGGAGCACTCAGAGGAAACCCACATGAACACGGGGAGAACATGCAAACTCCACATAGAAATGCCAACTAGGGCTCAAACCAGTGACCTTCTTGCTGTCAGGCGATCGTGCTCCCCACTGCACCACTGCAATGTTTAGCTCCACATAAAAAGCATGAAAACTATCTTTGTAGATGGTATAATGGACTACAAGTTTTGTAGTCCTTCCATCACACACAAGGCCTCAAAAACACACACACACACACACACACACACGCATGCACACACACACACACACACACACAAACACACACACACACACACACACACACACACACACACACACACACACACACACACACACACACACACACACACACACACTACAACATAGCCCTACACTGGTGCAAAAGATTAAAAACAATATTTACCAAAACAGGTATTTTATGTTGCTTGTGATTCTTGCCCTCAAAAACGTTTTCATATGATAAACACAAAAATACACAATCAAACTCTGGCACACTCAAAATTATTCCACCTCAGCACCCTTTGGTCTGGGTCAGGCCAGAGAATCTCATCCACATCACAGGCTATATTGACCCTAGACAAGGAGTTTTCATTTTCATAAGGTTCCTTTTACAGCATTGATGTTGTAATGTAATTAAAAAAACAATCATTTAAATGGACTTAAGCATTCGTTTAGTTCTTCAGGCTTAAAACGAGATGAAAGAATGTGTAGATGCAAGCACCTTCAGTAGCAGCAGACTAGCACAGAGGCTCAACTGAAAATACTGGGATAAAATAAATTTTTATATGTTAAAGACATGGCAGGAAAAATGCAATTTAATGCAGTGCTTCTTGCCCGGTCTTAGATCCACTTTATATTGTATATCTATCAGGCAGTAATCAGTAATTTTTAAAGAAATCAGATCTTAAATGTAGTGATTTTGTAATGAAAAGTTCACTGAAACTGCTTGGGCTGGCTCACTGAAAATTAATAGTCTGTGCAAATAGCCCACTGCTATGTTTAAATATAATTCTTCAATCACTGAGAATGTGTGGGACAAAAAGCAAAACATCACTCTTAAATCTTAAACTTAGATTAAATCACATGGAAAAGTTTTTTAGCAGTTCGGATTATACTCTACTTTAAGTGGTGTTTGTGTCTCCAGTCTATCACATTCTGCAGAGATGAAGAGGAAAAATAAATGGGTTACATTCATATATTTGCTGGCATTTTGCTTGGACCTGGTTTAGACAGAGCTTACTTTGGGAGAAATGCTTAATACATTATTATCTGCGACTCGTTTGTGTTCTGACCACATGTGCTTGGTTGTACACTATATCAATAAAGTGTTTAGACTTTTAAAAACACTGCTGTAATACATTGAGCCACTAAGCATTGTTCTTATGACATTTTTCAACAGGAGGAAAACCCGAAATACGTCCAAACACTTCAATTATAGTCTGTGTTAGTACATCCAAGACTATTGATGAAATCCATGCATAACACTGTATGACAACGCTTCATATGACTGTTTTATAGCCTACAGCTAATCAATCTGTCAGATTCTGGAGGGCATTACAGCTCTAAAGAACATTATAAATGATAAATGATCTTAAATAAAACACACACATTTATAGAGATGGTATACAAGTATATAACTTTACTCACCAGGAAAACGGAGGCCACGTGAATGGTTTGTGAGCACAATTAAGTGCACACAGCATACCATAACATCTGATAATTGTAGGAAATAGTCCCAAAAGGCAATTGACTGTGTAAATAAGCATTAACCAACACAAAAATGCGATGTATATGCCGAGTTTATCGGCTAATTAGCCGTAATCAGCTCAGGAGACGAGACAGCGAGCAGCGAGACCTAGACTCAAGTGGCCACGCCCTTAATTATGCAGACTTAATATAACTTAATAAAACGAAACGGATGAGTTATTAAAAAAAATTCACCCCCCTCACAGTTGTCATGAAGGTTAATCATGGCTATATGCACCAAAGCCATCATTTGTACCAGGCTGTAAGCATGTTTTTATCAGCTGTAAAAATGGCCAATTTCCCATTGCAGTCAGAAATGACCTGGACTTCCTGGAGCCAGCCCCCCAAGGCGAGTCGATGAATTACAGTTTTAGTTACTTCTGTTTTGGCTTCCCGAGGGAGAGCGGGAGGTTGCCCCTTGCTCAGGTGTAGCAAAACTAATGCCATGTGGGTGTGTTTCCATCATTGGCCAAAACTCTGTCAATTTTCTGTTACCTGGGCATTGGGCCACACTAAACTAAGATAGCAATTTGCTTTCGAAGAGCTTAAAAAACTAAAACTACAGCAATTTACTCCCAAACCTTTATTTTTATAAAAAAAAAAAATTCAAACTCAGTTTGTCTTCAATCTGACTACTCTCTGTTTGTAAAGTATGAATAGACTGTTGATTTCTTGATATATCCTGATATTTCAGCAAAACAGGTTTCTAACGGCCCATTTCCACTGAGAGGTACAGTTCGATACGGGTCGGTACAGGTCACCTTTATCAAGCTTGCGTTTCCACCGGTGGTGTAAGACAAAGTTTCAGACGACGTCATTTTTACTCGAGGAAATATCACAGTAAAGCTATAAGGCCATAAAGCCATAAAACAGAACAAAACGTAGCCCACAGTCAGAGCAAACCTCTCATTTGTGTCTTTAATCTTCAGCAGCCTCTTGTTAAAAAGTAATTCCGTCATTCCGAGTTCATAATAGTCCATAAGGTGATGTTAATAGTTAAACATGGCAGTTTGTTCATGTTTTAGGTGACAGAAGCATCATTTGCTGCTGTTTTCTCCGGCTTCTCCTTTGTTTTTTCACGCTTCACTCTCACGTTTTTCTCGTTCTGACAGGATTGGATATTAGAGGGCTTCAATGATCACGTGCACATTATTAATATGAGCTCAAAAAGTTTGTTATTTCAAATACAGACACGATCACTAGCTCTCTGGAGAACGTGAAATCACTCATACTTTAGACGGGCTCGTGAAACAACAACAGGACACAGCAGATTTTGTTCTTCTTGGCTTTGTGGCTGTACATCAAGACGACAACAAGGTTTGCTCGCGTACATCAAGTACATCAAGACGACAACAAGGTTAGCTCGCATTGACCATGGCTTGATGCATTTGTCATAAAAATTTTTTTAACAAACTGAGTAAATGCCTTGTTAAATCTTTTTATCTTAAGAGGTGAAGGTTTATATTTACCTACATGGAGTGAGTGAGCTTTCAAATGTAAACACCAAAGTAACTTATTTTGTTCCTAATTGTGTTGTGGGTAAAATACAGGATTCAATAGAATTAAAAATCGACATGTTAAAATCAATATGATATAGTGCATTGTATTTTGATGCTATAATGTAAATGAAAACACAGCCATGAATTAACATCAAACTCTGCATAAACCTATGATGTTTAATAAAGTGTATTGATGTTCTTTTACTTCATATAAAAAAAACAGTAAGAGCAGAGTGATCTCTAGTCGTACATTCTAAGTATGCACTTATATTCAACAGTCCATGTGTGTTTGTTGAAACATATGCAGCAAATTTCACAATAAACACAATAAATTAGCAACAGACACAAGCATACCTTACGCCTTATCGAGTGGAGCTGAATAAATCTATAATCTGTATATCCAGCATTTTGCATCCTTACATGCATGTAAACAGATGGCTCATGGATCTATCATTTTTATAATGAAAGTTCAATGTACACAGTAAATTAACACAGCCCATGCATATTACAGTTTTTCTAAATTGCTTAAACACATTTCTTGAAACTATGCCTTGTATTCTTAAAACAGTAAAAACAAATTCATAACGTCTCACTGTAAAAAAAACTGTAATGATCCTGTGTTCAACATAGCAGTCTGTGTTTTGTCTGCTGAACGCTGCTGCTCATCATATCCGGATGATGTGGAATGTGACCTCAAGTACATGTAAATGTATAAGGTACGCTAATGAATATCCCCGTGAGCAGTGCAACAGTCGATACTGCATTTTGATTGGCCTGTTTTTCACTCTCGGGTTTTACACTCACATAATTTGAATGAGAATTAGAAAACAATGGTGTTTGAGGCTCATGGAATGGCAATTTAGATGTACTGAGCTCTTATTAATTGTCTACGCCTGGATAAACCCAGATTTTGTTTACAGAAAATCACAATGTGTGAGCCGACCAAGGATTCTTAATGTTTATTGAGCAGATTATTAGAACAATGTTCCATTCACTGTGAATCCCTACACTGTCTGCTCTCCTTGTTTTACTCCTGTTCTTGCTTTACATTACGTTAAATGCCTCACTTAGGAATAAAATCAAAGTTCTGCAAAAATGCAAAAAAAAGCAGTGAGGAAAATGGATATAGAGACAAGAAAACAGGTGACAGGTAGAACAGGATTCACCATGGGTTATCGTAATAGCTGACACTGGGACACTTTACAGTACAGCTGTTTTAGGTAACGTTAGTCAATGTATTTAATAACAAACAATGAACAATGCATTTATTACAGTATTTATTCATATTTGTTAACTTTAGTTAACGGTAATAAAGTTGTGAATTCGTAGTTCATTTTAACCTATAGTTTGTTAACTAATAGTAACAAGCATGATTTTGGATTTTAATAATAAATAATTGTAAATAAATAATTGTAAATATTGAAATATGATTAGTGAATGCAATACAAGTGTTGCTCATTAATTTATGTTAGTAAATAGAATATCTAACTTTGACTAATGGATCTGTGACTGTAAATGGCTCTGTGTGCTCTCGCTGTCCACCTATGTTGTGTGTACATTTGCTGTGTTGCGTGTTTGGGTTTGTATCACATGTTGTATCACAACTCTTTTATTAGAGTGGTCCAGGTGTTTCTCTGTTTACTGGCTGAAGATTTAGTGTTGCTTTGTCAGTTTGTTGTTTTCTCATGTTTTCTGTTCATGTTTTGTCAGAATCTTCACCCTCTGGTGACAATTGTGTTAATCTTGTAAAATTGTTACATTTTGTAATTGGAACTATCTTTGATCACCTGTTTCACTGACTAACCTGCACTAAACTTTAACGATGGCGTATGTAAAAAGTCTATGGACTTTTTGGGATTCTTATTTGACTCTGTTTATGGCATTTGGTGTTTATTTAAACAAAAAATTCCATTGTCACTCGCATTTGGACTCCACACCTTTTTCCTGTGTGACAGAAGCCTCATTGTTGACAGTGAAATCCTATATTATGGAAATTCCACGACTGAGAGAAACCACAGAAGCACCAATTTGGCAGCAGAAAAACAGCCATTTGGTGCCAGGTAAATAGAAACAGAACTCTACAACATCAAACAGCAAAGTACAGCAGTCAGAGACAATGTTCAATTTAATAACAGAGCAAAAATCAGACAGGAAGCCATACAAAAAAAAAACCACATAAATTCCTGATAAATTCCCGGTAGTGCATTTAATAGGGATAGCAGCATGTCAGTTCAAATGTGTTACAGTTTTTCTCGATTGCTAAAACTCTATAACCAACTTTTTGAACTTTTCAACTTTTGAAATTTGACAACTATGAAGCCATTTTTGAAAAAAGAATTTCCCTAAACTATAAACAATATTCCATGCTTTGACACATGAGTTATATTTAGTGAACTGTAACTGCAAAACTCTACACACAAATTCCTAAGTTTTTCAGTGCTCACACCATGGGGTCATTTAGAAAGCACTAACATTCAATAATGTTAACTCAAGTCAGCACAGCTTGAGCTTGGTTAGCACACAATTAACCAAGTGGAAACACTAGGTGTCAAAATTTATCACACACCAATCAGAATCTTCGATGGATAGATAAAGGGCCAAAGTCAACTCATTCAGGTTTGAAACAATAGAGGAACCAAAAAAAAAGAAGAAAAAGAAGTAGAGTGGTGAAGGAGAAGGAAGAAGAAGAGGAGGTGGTCAAGGACACCAAAGTGGTGTTGGAGGAGGAGAAGGACACCAGAGAGAAGGAAAAGTAGGAGGAAGAAGAGGACATAGTGGAGAAAAACGACAAGGAGGAGGAGAAGGACCAATAATCAATTCTGGTTAAAACAGGCGTACAGCATACCTTTTGAATGAAACTCTGGGAGAGTCAAAAATCATCGAGTGGAATATGTTTTGGAATGAGTTTTGATGTTGTATGAAGTATTATGTTCATCACAGCATAGCAATTTTTGCTGCCAATTGTGCCACTTGAACAGTGGATCAGGGTAGTGATTTACTCTACTTTGTTTTATGTGTTTTACTGAGAATATTTGAGATTGAAGAACTGCCTGTTCCTCATTAAATTATCTATGTGAATGAGGCAGGTTTTAACCTGACCAAAAGGAGAAGAAGGGGGAAGAACCGGTCAGTGACGAGGCAATGTCACTATGTGAGCAGCCATCAGCCAATGAGGGCTACTCCACCATCATGCAATTCAAGGACCCTATAATAGTATGCTCCTCCTTCCTTTCCGTGATGTTCTAAGAGAGCATATGCTATAGTTGCACTACAGGGAACCAGCAGAGCAAAAGCAGCCTAACTACATTGTTATTTGGGATATTGTCAGCTTCCATCACACTGCTCGGGTTCTAGTTGTCTATTTACCAATAACCCAAGGTTATTTTTTTTGGCATGGCGGTGGAAAGTGTATGACCGAGAACCCAATGTCTATGTTCACCTCCTCCAGGCCATGGAAGATGCCTGCCAGGGGTGAATCAGTCATGCTTGAGGAATTTCCCCCGCTGCCTCACTATGGCCAATATAGCTTGTGGGGTGAATGAGATTCTCTGGTCTAACGCAGACCAAAAACAGGATGCTGAGGTGGAATAATTTATTTATATTTTTGTGTATTGTATGAATAAAAATGTGCCAAAGTATATTTATTTTGTAACAGAAGGATGCTGGACAATGGAGTTGAGGATACAAATACAGATTATTATGAGATTAGTCAGGCAGGCAATGGTCAAAACAGGGATAAACAGGAGCATGCAGGTAATCCAATATCTTAGTCAGAAAAACAAGCGAATGGTCAGGACAGGGGGCAGAAAAAAAATAACAACGGGAAAACAAGGCAAGGATCGAAACAAGGAAAGAATAGACAAAGATACACTTAGCAGTGTTACAGCAAAACAACATTTAGCAAAGTGAGTGAGAATGAGAGCAGATTATATAGTCCATGTAATCAGTCAATAATTATCTTCATCTGTGTGCCAGTTTCCATATTATTGTCAGCTGTGGCAGGGGCTGATGAGTGCAAAGAGTTCTGGGAGTTGTAGTTCAGTTCAGTGGTCGAATTGTAGTTTTTCATTGAAGTGCAACTGCTCAATCGCTGGTGATCATAACAGAGCCTCCCTCTAGGAGCTGCTTCCAGACACTCTCAAAACAGTCCAGGAGGGAGGTTGAGGGCAGGCAGAGCAGGGGGAGGGCCAGGTCCGTGCAGCAGAGGTGAACCTGGAGCATGGAGCTACGGCAGACCGAGAGTGTGGAGCTAGGTCTGGAAGCTCTGGTTCAGCAGGCGCTGGTGGGTCAGACAACCTCAGTGTGTCAGGAGGTTTAGGGTCAGGAGACACAGGCAGTTCAGACAACCCCAGTGGTTCAGCTGGCTCTGGGTCAGAATGTACCAGTGATTCAGATAACGGTGGTGGACCAGGTGACTTTGGGTCAGAAGGCACAGGCAGCACTGAGAAGTCACACAGCTCTGGTAGCTATTCGTGTGACTTAGGTGACGGCTTTGGCCATTCAGGGACTCAGTTGGCGGCTCTGGCCATTTGTGGGACTCAGGCGCCGGCTCTGGCCATTCATGGGATTTGGCAACGGCTCTGGCCAGTTGTGGAACTTGGATGGCAGCTCTGGCCATTCGTGGGGCATATCTGTCATCTGCCATCCGGGGAACTCAGCAGAATCTGGCGCCTGCCATTCAGGGGATTCGAGAGGATCTGGTGCTTGCCATTTGGGGAATTTTGAGGGGTATATTATATTATATTATATTATATTATATTATATTATATTATATTATATTATATTATATTATATTATATTATATTATATTATATTATATAAAAACCTTCCCAGTGTGGATTTAAGCCATTTCCAAAAAAGTCAAAGTGCACCAATCACATCCAAGCTATAAGAATATCTTCAACAAATCCTAGAAACAAGCAAGAGATTTATATCCAGTACAGTCCTGTGAGAAGCTTAATTTATTGTACCCAATCATAAAAATCCTCTTTTGTTTTGTCTATGGTTCCCTGACTGGAAACAGTCCTCTGTTGTTCCAGAGAGGCTGTTACTGACTTGCTCTAGAGTAGTGACAATAGATACCTGATTTAACATGGTGTACTATTTAGTTCGTCCAGGAGGCTTCATTAAGGCATTGACGCAAATGTCCAGGAAATTAAGCAATAGGGCAATAAGTGTGTGTGTGCGTTTGTGTGTGTTTAGATGTGTGCTACAGTAATTGTAGTCCACTGCCAGAAAGTAACTTGACAATGGCAGCTAAAATGTACAATTATTTTTCTCAGCCGGTCACTTCCGCAGTTAATAACAAATTTGGCAGCATAATTACAGCAAATATATTTTCAACATTTTGTAAGACACTAGTAAAATAATGCAAATTAGAAATTAGTTGTATCAGCTACAACTATACTCTTTTTGAAAGTCATTTTTTGACGCTTTTAAATCTGTTTCATCTCCTTAGTCACCTGATTCCGCCTCATCACAAAACAACATTACCTTACTGTATATTAAATAAAAATATGTTTTTCTATGAGATAAGACTCATTCACAAAAGTAATGCAGTATAGCCTATTTTTATTTATATTCATTTATTATAAACAACACTTTTTTAACAAGTCAAGTAGATCATGGTTTTGACCTCTCTGTTTCATAGTGTTGGGGTTGCTGACAATTATTTGGCTTAAATCTAATGAAATTCTCACTGAATTCTTCCAAAGCTATTCAGTACAATATATTTTAACAAACTGAACATGTCTTTTTTATGTTGACAGCCAAAAATTGTGAAAGAAAATGACATGCAGTATCCTGTAGCTGAGAACCTGACTTAAACAAGAGATTTTCTATTTTTAATATCACATACCAGTAACATTGTGGCACGTCCTGGACAGTGTTGTAACTGATAAACTCTTTTTAGTAAATATCTACTGGTGCATATATATAAATATATATTTCAACATGCTCAGCTTGTGCATAATATACAGACCTAACCTCTAAATCACAAACTTTCAGACCATTATTCAGATTACAGATGGAACAAATTCAGCACACATGCACTTTAGAGGATAGATTTAAAAAATGACATTTGAATTGACGATGTGAAAGCCTTGAAAGTGAACAGAATAAGGATTCGTTAACAGCTTTACATATATATAAAGAGACAGAGAGGTGTCATTTGTTACTTGCTGTATTTCAAGAATGGTTGATAATTCGACTTGTAGGATCATAAGACAGAGCTCACATTTAACTTGACCACAAGAGAGAGTAGCTTTAATGCCCTCAGGCAAGCTGGTGGCAATACTTATTGAATGCTCTGGGAAGCAACCAGCCATGGATTAGCTGATCAATCATGCCAGGTTTCAGCAACCAATAATACAGAGTAGGGAGAAAAGGGCTAAGCAGAAGAATATACCCATATGCCAGTGTTTCCCATTGACCAGAGGGGTACAGAGCACTGTTATGCTGTGGCATATGCTCCACTGAGGGGGTGCCTGGCACTGATGGTGGTCTGCCAGCATATTATAAGCTCTACTCATATGGACCTGCAGAGCTGGTCTGTTTTAGAGGAGCAGGATTGTATGCCAACTGTCAATGGTTGCTGCTGCTGCTGATTTAATACTGTAGGTTTTTCAAGAGCAAGAATACTCTGGGGTTCACTAAGCACACTCACACACATACACAGCACTTAGAAATAGTCCTGCAAACTCCTGCAGCTATTGATGCTTGGAAAACTGTGTTTCTTTTCTTGCAGCCTCACAAAAGTGGTTATTAGTTGCCTGTTGCACCCTATTTGCAGTGCATCTATGCAATTACAGTTCACTTAGTGAATAAACATCCCTTGCGTAAAACCTATGATAGATAAGTGGGTGGTTCATTCTGCTGTGGTGACCCCTGATCAATAAATGGACTAAGCCAAAAGAAAATGAATGAATGATTTTAGTGCAAACTGAATGTAGCCTGGTTTTAAATGAAGATATTTTACATTCAAATTTGTATTAAATGGTATTAGTTGAAGTTTAGAGTGATTTCACACCTGCCTCATTTAGTTTGCTTTTTTTGGTGGGGTTAGTTTGGGCAGGTGTAAAAGTGGAAACATTACTGAGGAATGCTCTAGAAGCAAATCAACAGACTAATTGAAACCTCCTACAAGAGGCAAGAACTACAACCCAAATGCTGACTTTTCCAACACTCTTTGTCTACATACTGTGTATGTTTGCACATGTGAGTTTCCTACATGTTAATTATGACCAATTAGAAGGTAGTTCAAGAAATTCATCTAGCCAATGACTGATGGATGATGTCAGGTGACTGCTTTTTGTTTAATTTCAACTGATTTGGTCCCAATTATTCAGTTCCAGATTTTTGTTCAAATGTGATCTGAATGCTTTTCACTGTAGTATTTACATGTAGTAGCTGACAACAAAATGCTATTGGTGAGACTATGCTTGTATATTATTCATTCATTTTCTTTTCGGCTTAGTCCATTTATTAATCTGGGATCACCACAGCGGAATGAACCACCAACTTATCCACCATTTGTTTTACACAGCAGATGCCCTTCCAGCTGCAACCCATCACTGGGATCCATACACTCTCATTCACACTTATACAATATGGACAATTTAGCTTACACAATTCATTCTGCATGTCTTTGGACTTGTGGGGGAAAGTGGAGCACCCAGAGGAAACCCACACGAACATGGGGAGAACATGCTAATTCCACACAGAAATGCCAACTGACCCAGCCGAGGCTCGAACCACCGACCTTCTTGCTGTGAGGTGATCGTGCAACCCATGCGCCACTGTGACACCCTCCTTGTGTGATATTCATAAAAAAGTGTATAATGTGCTGTTCCTAGTTATACAAAAAAAAAAAGAAATTACAAAATTGACTGCAAGACACAATGAAACAATGAATTTTGAAAAATTAATTGCTACAAATTCGAAAAACATAGCTCTTCAAGATTACTACTGCCTACAAAGTGAGCCTGTGTTAGAGTATTGCCATATACTGATAACTCCTGTACTTCTGACAGTTAATGATTGTTTGCGTGCAGATCAAAGTATACCATATAGCCATATACATTTTTGTAATGAGTAAACGTGTAAATGTGTGCTGGCAATTACAAAAACATAGAATGTAAAAGCTATAATTTTTGTCTTAACATTCAATATGCATGTGCTACAGCCGTGAGGAAGAACCACAGAGATAAATTAGTAAATTTTATATTCAGAAGCAACTCACATATCAATGAGTCAGTGAGACAAAATACAAGCTTCACTTTTAAACACTCTAGCTATCTTGTCTGTTATAATTCCCATTAAAAGTGCACTACTATAAATGTTCATTCATTCATTTTCTTTTCAGCTTAGTCCCTCCATCAATCTGGGGTCGCCAGAGCGGAATGAACCGCCAACTTATCCAGCACATTTTTACACAGCGGATGTCCTTCCAGCCACAATCCATCTCTGGGAAACATCCACACACACTCATTCACTACGGTCAATTTTAGCTTACCCAATTCACCTATACTACATGTCTTTGGACTGTGGGGGAAACCGGAGCAGCCGGAGGAAACCCGCGCAAATGCAGGGAGAACATACAAACTCCACACAGAAAGGCCAACTGACCCAGCTGAGGCTCGAACCAGCAACCTTCTTGCTGTGAGGCGACAGCACTACCTACTGTGCCACTGCGTTGCCTACTATAAATGTGTCATTTTTATTAATAATGTATATAGTTGAAGTCAGAATCATTAGCCTCTCTGAATAATTATTTTTTCCCCAATTTCTGTTTAACAGAGAGAAGATTTTTTTTTTCAACTCATTTCTAATCACAGATTTATTTTATCTTTGCCATGATGACAGTAAATAATTTTTGACTAGATATTTTTCAAGACACTTCTATATAGCTTATAGTGACATTTAAAGGTTTAACTAGGTTAATTAGGCAGGTTGGGTAATTAGGCAGGTTATTGTATAACTATGGTTTGTTCTGCAGACTATCAAAAAAATACCTTAAAGGGGCTAATAATTTTGACCTTAAAATGGTTCTTGAAAACTTAAAAACTGCTTTTATTCTAGCCGAAATAAAACAATAAGACTTTCTCCAGAAGACAAAAATAATCTCACACATACTGTAAAAATTTCCTTGCTCTGTTAAACATCATTAGGAAAATATTTTTAAAAAGAAAACAAAATTCAAAGGGGTGCTAATAATTCTGACTTCAATTGTATAAATGTTTGAACCGATTTTCATTAAAATTCACAAATGAATAATGTTATATATTTTGTTAAAAACGAATCTGACACTTAACACTGAATAATCTTACTTACGGTTAGAAACCATGAATACACACTGCATCTAGAAAGCAACTCATAAATTGCACTTTGCTGGGAATTTTGTGCAAATAACAATAATAATAGTAATAATAAAACTCAGTAAAATGAAAACAAAATGGAAATCAATATTGGCACTTCCAAGAAATCAAAACCTGTATGGACTGTAGAGAGAGATACTGATACTGCCTGTGTTTCATTAGGTGAGTAACTTTTTGGATGGTTTCATCTAACATCATTCTGCTGTGTGCAATAGTTCTCATATCAGCCACTAAACTAATCCATCCCGTAGCATAAAATTTTGCATGTATCAAATGTATTTTAATGAGAGTTTTGCCATATTAAAACAGCACTGTGTTACTGCAATTATAGTGAACATATAAAATGTCTTGAGTAATTGTCGTGTCAATCCTTCCCTCCATCTAATCATTTGATTAGTTTGCACTCTTATTCTGTTTCTTCTTGATTGTTCTCTTGTGCATATGGGCCTGTTTGGACCTGGTCACTTCATGTGTTTTTTTCTGATCAGATAGCTATCTGATTTTTGGAAACAGATCCATTTGCATTTGACCACATGAATGCATCTCAGCTAAATGCATATGAATCCGATCTTCAAATCCTATGCTATATGCAAATGTATTTAGGTTATGCCAACTAAAGCACAAGATACACAGCATTAAATTTACTTAAAATTACTATTTTTAGAACCGTAAGCTATATATCTTACTTGGCATTCAAATTACTTTACACAACTTTAGCCTCAACCTCGGCCGGAATCGACGGAAATGCTCAGTGATTTCAAAAAGATCATCCTGGCGCAATTTATCAAATTATTCCAATGAAAGGGTCACACTTTACAATACAGTTTCATTAGTTAATGTATTTACTAACATGAACTAATAAAGAATACTTGTGCAGCATTTATTAATGATAGTTCAACATTTACTAATGCCTTACCGTCCAAATTTGTCTTTTTTAACATTAGTTAATGCACCGCGAGTTAACATGAACTAACAATGAACAACTGAATTTCAATTAACTAATGTTAGCCAACATGAACAATTACTGTAATAAATGCATTAACTAATACAACCTTATTGTAAAGTGTTACCAAAGAAGGACTACTAAGAAATGCATCTATATTAAACAATGCCATTTTCACATTTGTTAATGAACAAACTAGTCAGAACCAACAAACAACTCTTGAAATAAAAACTCACTCTTTTCTAACTTTCTCTTTTATAACTGACAAACTTACTTTGTACACAATAAATTTGAGTAAAAATTTGAATTTTTGCTCAGAAATATCAGGAACGTTAATTTCCCGGATGAGCCTGTCACTGTTGATGATGCATGCGCTCTTTCTGTCATGTTACGTGGGATTGTTTTGTATTTCTGTTGTGTGTTGTGATCACGTGACTCACCACTAGGATCAGCTGATCTGGCTTCAGCCCAGCTGTTGGCACTTAGCTTCTTCTATTTAAGAAGCATTGTTACGTGCTTCATTGTCAGTTCGTTACACTTGTTTATGGTCTCTCTGTGTTTTGTCAGGAACCTCGATCTGTTACTCTCTTGGACTCTCGGTCACCTCCGATTCGACTACTTCCTCTTCCGAGGCTGGATTTTTTTTTGTGGTTGCTCGCTGAGCATTCTTGATTCATTCATTAAATTTTACTTGCAATTGGATCCATCTGACTAGTGTGTTTCCAGAGCGTTACAGAACGAACTGACCATTCAACATGGATCCAGCAAGTCTCACACAGATCTCAGAGTTTTTAACACACAGTAGCGCTCATATGGATCAGCAGGAGAAGGTCATGACTACTACTAATCAGGCCGTCCAGAATCTGGTCACGCAGGTAGCTGCCCTTACCTCTCAGGTTCAGCTACTCACCAGTGAAGTCCTCACTTCGGAGGCCATGCCCGCTCCACCTACGCCTGCAGTCGCGGAACCCTTGAATCCTCCATCTGAGCTTCGTTTTCCTCCACCGGCTTCATATTCAGGAGAACCCCTGATGTGTTGCTCGTTCATCACAAAATGTTCATTATATATGGCATTACAGCCATCCCAGTTTTCCACCGTGAAAGCCAAAGTGGCTTTTGTTGTTAATCTCCTCTCTGGCAGGGCGGCCTTAAAGGGGACCACGGTGTGGGATCAAAAGCTTCCTTGCTGTGAATCCTTCACGGCCTTCACAGAGGAATTGAAGAAGGTGTTCGACCGGGCAGCTTCTGGAAGAGAGGCGGCACGCTTCCTGGCTGAGCTAAGCCAGGGCATGCGAAGCGTGGCCAATTACGCCATCGAGTTCCGCACACTGGCAGCTGATTGCGGTTGGAACACGGACGCTCAATGGGACATGTTTTTGCACGGTCTTTCTAATTATATCCTTGACGAGGTGTATACATTAGACCTCCCTAAAGGCCTGGATGGACTCATCGATTTGGCTATCCGGGTGGACAATCGATTGGCTAGGAGGGAGCCGCGCTGTAGGCGGATGACGTCACACGGTCTCGGAGGGTTTCCGTCTCCTCCTCCCGGAACTGTGGAGGTGGTTCATTCTGATCCGGAGCCCATGCAAGTGGGTAGATCTCGTCTCTCTCTGCAGGAGTAGCTACAAAGACGATCAGAGGGTCTTTGTTTTTACTGTGGAGGGGCGGGGCACATTGTGGCCTCCTGTCCTTTAAAAGCCTCCACCCGTCAGTAGGTAAGAGGTTACTGACGGGTGCGATTAACTTAAAGGAATCCTCTGTTGCAGTCACTTCACTTCCTGTCACACTGTCTTGGGCTGCAATCACATAGAACTGTCAGGCTCTCGTGGATTCGGGATCAGAGGGGAATTTTATTGACACAAGTTTTGCTTTCAAGTTAAGACTTCCCGTGATTCTCCTTACTCAGTCTATTTCTGTGCACGCTCTTTGTGGGCTTTCCCTTCCCTCTATCACTCACTCCACAGGTCCCATCAGACTGACAACATCAGGCAACCACAGTTTTTTAACAGACACCACTAATTCTACAGTGGTCCTTGGACATCCGTGGCTGGTTCTTCATAAACCTCATATTAATTGGGGCCAGAATTCTGTTATGTCTTGGAGTGATCACTGTCATGTATCTTGTCTCTCTTCTGCTCGTCCGTGCTCGTCTTGTTCTGTGTTTCAGGAGGAGCGCGTGGATCTGTCAAACGTGCCTAGTGAGTACCTCGAGTACGTCTCAGTACCTTCAGTAAGTCTCGAGCTGCTTCTCTTCCTCCTCATCGTCCCTATGACTGTGCTATAGACTTAGTGCCAGGTACGTCTCCGCCTAAAGGCAAACTATACTCACTTTCTGTTCCAGAGAGGGAGGCCATGGAGAAATATATTTCTGATTCTCTAGCGGCTAAGATCATCCATCCCTCCTCATCACCAGCGGGAGCGGGATTTTTTTTTGTGAAGAAGAAGTATGGTTCTTTCCGCCGATGTATTGATTATCGGGGGCTGAACAACATCACGGTAAAGAATACTTATCCTTTGCCGCTGATGTCTTTAGCCTTTGAGTCTGCAGGGGGCATCTTTCTTCACGAAATTAGATCTTCGCAATACCTATCATTTGGTTCGCATCAAAGAGGGACATGAATGGAAGACTGTGTTTAATACCCCCAGGAGGCATTTTGAATATTGTGTTTTTCCTTTTGGCTCCAGCGGTTTTCCAAGCACTCGTTAATGATGTGTTGCGAGATATGATAGATCAGTTCATTTATGTCTACCTGGATGACTTTCTGATATTTTCTCGTTCTCTCCAGGAACATGTGCAGCACGTCAGGCGAGTGCTTCAGAGGTTGCTAGAGAATGGGCTTTATGTCAAGGCGGAGAAATGCGTTTTTCATGCACAGTCTGTGCCTTTTCTGGGACACATTGTGTCAGTCGATGGGGTTCGCATGGATCCAGAGAAGATTCAGGCTGTGGTGAATTGGCCAACTCCAGATTCCCGCAAGGCCCTGCAGAGGTTTCTGGGTTTTGCCAATTTTTACCGGCGTTTTATTCGCAATTTCAGCCAGCTCCCCGCGCCTCTGACTGTGTTAACCTCCTCCAAGACTCCGTTCAGGTGGCCGAGCGCAGCGCAAGCCGCGTTCACCAAATTGAAGTCTCGTTTCGTTTTCGCACCTATTCTCGTAGCTCCTGATCCTTCTCGGCAGTTTGTGGTGGAGGTTGGCGCGTCGGAGGTGGGAGTGGGAGCCATCCTGTCTCAGCGATCCGCTTCGGATGGCAAGATGCATCCTTGCGCGTTTTTTTCTCACCGTTTATCTGCCGCTGAACGTAATTATGACATTGGTAACAGGGAGCTGCTGGCAGGTAAGCTCGCGCTGGAAGAGTGGCATCATTGGTTGGAGGGTTCGGGGGTTCCCTTTATCATTTGGACCGATCACAAGAATCTCGAATACATTAAATCCACCAAACGCTTAAGTTCTAGGCAGGCTCGGTGGGCATTATTTTTCGGACGTTTCGATTTTACCATTTCTTATCGACCGGGTTCTAAGAACATCAAACCCGACGCGTTATCCCATCTTTTCGATTTTTTCGACCATAAATTGTCCCTCGACCCCATTGTGCCACAGAAAATTTGTATTTCAGCTGTAACATGGGAGATCGAGTCTAAGGTTCGCACTGCCTTGGATGGGGTAACGCCCCCGGCCGGGTGCCCACCGAGCCGCTTGTATGTGCCAGAGCAGAAGCGGTCAGACATCATTCGATGGGGACACTCTTCTAAAGTGGCTTGTCATCCGGGGGTGAGTCGTACTTTATTTCTGGTTAAACAACAATTCTGGTGGCCAGCTATGGCTCGTGATATACGGGACTTTGTTTTGGCTTGTTCTGTTTGTGCGGTTTCTAAGACTTCCAATCGCCCCCCCGCTGGGCTCCTTCAGCCGCTGTCTGTGCCATCGAGACCCTGGACTCCCGCCATCCTGTGGCAATACGGCAGTTTTGACCATGGTGGATCGGTTTTCGAAGGCCACTCATTTTATTCCTCTGCCCAAATTACCCTCAGCCAGAGAGACAGCGGTTGCTGTCATTGATCACGTCTTCCGCTTACATCCGTCGGACATGGTTTCTGACAGAGGACCTCAGTTTATCTCTAAATTTTGGAGAGAATTCTGTCGTTTATTGGGGGCCACTGTTAATCTTTCTTCTGGTTTTCATCCTCAGAGTAACGGACAAATCGAAAGAGCCAACCAGGATCTTGAACGTATGTTACGATGTCTGGTATCTCTGAATCCCTCCTCCTGGAGTCAGCAGCTCTCATGGGTTGAGTACGCGCATAACTCATTACCAGTGTCTGCCACGGGCCTATCTCCGTTTAAGTGTAGTCTAGGTTACCAGCCACCTATTTTTTCCAGTCTGGAATCCGAAGTCGCGGTCCCCTCTGGCCCACAGGGCCAGACAGACCCTTCTCCAAGTGGGTGCGCGCACCAAGGCTAAAGCCGATTGCCACCGGTCTAAGCCTCCCGTTTACGTAGTTAGTCAAAAAGTGTGGCTTTCATCTAAGAATATTCCTCTCCATTCCGTCTGTAATAAGCTTGCTCCCAAATTTATCAGCCCGTTTACTGTCACTAAGTATATTAACCCGGTGGCAGTTCGCCTTAAACTTCCTCCCGCGTACAGGAGAATACATTCCGTATTTCATGTTTCTAAATTGAAGCCCGTTTTTCATATGGCCATTAACCCGCCCACTCCCGTCACCCAGGCCACGCACCGGTACTTCATACAGAATATGCACATTTTGGTAGATTAGTTCTCAAACAAACATAGAACACCCAAACACTGCAGTGCTTTTTAATTTTCTCCTTTACACTTGTATCAGAGTTGTAGCAATGTTATCAGCTTGTCATACTCTGAAAAAAAAAAAAAAAGTTGATGGTCGCCTAGCAATCCCCCATTCCATCAATAAAATTGTCAAGTGTAGACCGATCAGTGATGATAAAAAGTGGGGGGGGGGAATTGCATACTTGGATTGAGGAGTTTGTTAAAACAGAAACTCAAAGAAAAATGTGCTCCAAAGTAAGAACAGTCAACAATAACCGAGGCACAAATAATGGTATTTATTTACAAGTGGTGATGGTGAAACAGTGAGAGTCATTTGCAATTTAAGAATGAATAAAACTTATAAACACTGGCTATGGGTGGCACTAAAGAAAAGAACCATACAAAACTAAAACAGTCTTACTAATAACCTAAAATAATCCCCTATAATCTAATCTTTTAAAGAAAAAAATATGAAAAATAAATCTTTAACATTAATGACATCCTATCTACACTAACTAACAACTTAACCAAAAATACAAGGATTGGTGCAAACCCTCTTACCTAATGTATCTCTAGACAGTTGTACATCCTTATGTTGAGATGTATGATATGTGACTTACTTTCCAACCTCAATGGCAAACACAAGGGTAAGGAAGGAATGGTATCACAAAAGGTAAGAACAGACAGCAAACAAAAGTCAAACAACAGTGTAAACTAAATAATGATGAACAATGCCGACCAGATCAGAATATCAAGCACAAATGCAAACCATCAAAGCAAGAAGAAAGACTGCCAAACTGCTGGAGTTTTTAAAAGAGAGCTGGCATGAGTGTATTGGCTGAAATCAGTACTGAGTTGTAAAGCAGGAACCAATCAGGATAAAGCAATGACGGGATTGGTTGCAGCAATGAAAAGTGAAACAGCCAACTAGGAACAGCAGTAGGCGGGACAAGCAATGAAGCGAACTGGGGTGGTAGAAAAAACACAAAGATTAAGAAAGAAATAAATACTGATGTTGATCCAAGTCTCCTTCATTCCTCATTTTGATACTGTAGGTGTCTGTACCTACATTATGTGGCTCTCCATCTAGCTGTTTGAAACACATGAATGCATTCTTATCTCTCTCATCTCCTCCTTGCAGTCTTTTTCCATTCTATTCAATTATAAGTGTGAGTTAGGAAATTAGTCTATTGTCACCTTTTCTTTTGTCTCTAGACAGATCATGTGATGTAGAAACCTATATTGAGCTCTCCATTGAAGTGCAGCCACTGTTATAGTTAGGTAGACTTAAATATATCTCACACTGTTTTAGCCCCAGCTGGATGATTATGCGATGATGTTATCCGAGTCACCACTTTAAACACTATGTAGAGGATGGAAAGTGTGAAATCAATCATTATTCAAGAAACAAGAGATCAAGTCACCAAAGGTCTACAATTAAAGAGACTGCTGTTATGGCTTGTATCATAGTCACCTAATATTCTAAGACAGAAAGTCAATGTAACCTGTTCAGGATATGTAAAGCACACTGATTGCATAGATTTAACTACATGCAATAAATTATTTACAATGATGTTTGTTTGTTTTTGTATTTGTACTTCCTGTTGGGCAGCATTGAAGAGTTCAGAGGGTGTGAAAGGGCATTGCTCATACTTTAAAAGACAATGGGCTCTATTTTAACGATCTAGGCATAAATTCTAAGGCATGTCCGAATCCACTTTTTCTATTTTAAAGATAGAAATATATGGTTTGCGCCCCAGCACATAATTTAACAGGATTGTGCTATTAGCATAAAATACATTAAACCAATCAGAGTCTCATCTCTCATTCTCTTTAAGAGAATTTAACATGGCATGATTTAAATTTACATGGCAGTGGAAAAACTGAATGCTTCACTAGCGAGAAAACAGTTAAACAGACTATCTGCACTAGGATGAAGCACGAGCCTTCTCCATTTGGCCTCTTTACTTTCTCTTTACTTTGCTTTTACTCTTTACTTCTTTACTTTCGTGGATAAGGAAATAGTGTTGTACACACTCCACTGAAGACATCAATTAACCTACATATTTAATTTTGTTTGTAAAGCACAAAGATTTGTTTCAAAACTATTTCTAAATTCAGTTCTAATTTCCAGCAAACAAATAAATGAACTTTATTAACGAAGTGTAGTCAAAAAACTGAGTTATATCCAAACACACTTAGTATTGCTCCATATGGTGATGCATACGCCTCCCAAACCCAACAGGCGGACAAAACTAAACTTGTTTTTATTAAAACAAATCTAAATATGCAATACTTCTAATACTAATAATGGTATACTAATGCAAATTGTCATTAATAAACTGAAAAAAGCCATGGAGGCATGGATGTATGGTTTTTATATTTATGTAGAAAATAATAATTTTGCAACATTTTAATCTTTTAATTTTTTTCATATGTAAAGATATTTGTGTGTTGCTGTACATCCTGTATGTATTAAGTGTGAGCACTTGGACCTGCATAGGTGCATAACTAAGACGAGCTTTTAGTCTATTTCAGTTCCTCAAAATAGCAACGCTTAATAATACGCCTTAACTAACCTCCTTTCTAGACCGGAACACCCATGACTCCACAAAGTGACGCAAATCAACTTGCTATTTAAACAACATGGTGCAAAACATGAAAATTACTGTTGCGCTGGTCTGAATATAGCAACAATTTGCATCATACACATCTTGCACCTTATTGTACCAGGTGTATGATAAGGCCCAATGTGGCTTTAAGGTGTAATGTAACTCAAAGAATCAGTTTTTTACGAGTATTTTTATATTTGTCACATTTGATTAATTAGAATTTAATGCCCAATATACCACAGTATAGCAATGAATTGAAACTCACAAATCAGGCAGAAAAACACCTCCATTGTATTACTGTTATTTGGGGTGTTTGGGGATGATTTTTTAATTATACTGCTAAAATTCTATGATATATGAAGTATTGTCCGTGTATCATATTACTTATAATGAATTATTTGCATATGTCATAGATCAGAGGGCATCTGTTACATAAAACATGTGCTGCATAAGTTGGCGGTTCTTTCCGCTGTGGCGACCCCAGATTAATAAAGGGACTAAGCCGAAAAGAAAATTAATGAATGAATGATTATTATTATTAATGTTATTCATTCTTTCAGTCATTCATTTTCTTTTCGGCTTAGTCCTTTTATTAATCAGGGGTCGCCACAGTGGAATGAATCGCCAACTTATCCAGCATATGTTTTACGCAGCAGATGCCCTTCCAGCTGCAACCTATCACAGGGAAACACCTATACACACTCAATCACACACATACACTACAGTCAATTTTAGCTTACCCAATTTACCTATAATACATGTCTTTGGACTGTGGGGGAAACCGGAGCACCCAGAGGAAACCCACGTGAAAACGGGGAGAACATGCAAACTCCACACAGAAGTGCCAACTGACCCAGCTGAGGCCGTGACGCACTATTATTATTATTATTATTATTATTATTATTATTATTATTATTATTATTATGTAGTAGTAGTAGTAGTAGTAGTAGTAGTAGTAGTAGTAGTAGTGGTATGGATGAACAAACAAACATAAATGTTCATCCTTAAATTTGTGTTGTTTTTTTTCTTTTAGGTTGCCTAATAAATTTGTTGTCCATTGTACCCTTTACTTACTAAATCTATAAATCAGGAACAAAGGTATTTAAAATAAGAGGGCTAGTAAATTATGGCATAATATTCTCACTTACTGTAGGTGAGCTATGTGACTAAAGGCTTTTTTTTGTTTTTGTTTTTTTACCTCTAAAACGATTGTTGTGGGTACCCAATGAGGAAGTAAAGCCTAGGATAGAGAGATGGAAGTCTCTATTCTCTAAAGTATTTTGAAAACCTGTCTTGGAGATTAAAGAAAGTGAATCTGCATGAAGTCGCAAGGCTCTTATTGATTGGTTGACGTCAAACTCACAGTGACACTCATTAAGCTGTTGTACAGTCTCCTTGACAACCTATCCTCAAAGGCAATGCTGACCCATACAGTGGTGTTCTGACCTTCATCACCAGATGCAACTACATGCTCTAGTCAGTAGCAGTCTTCATGTACTTAAAGAAATCCCATTAACATTAAAGAAAAAAATTTTATTCTCTAAAATGTATGCAGTATTGTGCAGATAGCATGTAAACTAAAGATTAAACATGTATTTAAGAACTGTAGTATGTGCGTAAAATGAGCAGCCTGCAGAAGAGGGTGCAGGAGCATCCCTATAAGAAGCTTCCTGGAGAATAACTGAATATGTAAAGTGCTGAGTCTATATGAAAATACACACATGAAGCTACTGTATATCTGTGAGAGGCTTTAAGGAGAATGAGTGACATATTATCAAGTTAATGTACCATCATGACAATATATGTAAATACTCAGCAACGTTATGGAGATGACAGTCAATTTATGGAGATCGATGGAGAGACAAATGTATACAAACATTTGCTTGCACTCCAGAGTGTGAAGGGTCAAGAATAACATGAGCACCTAAACATGACCCTCGCAGTCAAGGAAACACCCTAAGATGGTCACATTGAACAAGATGCCAAGAAGGTGGGGGAACAAAATGTGTATTAAGAGGGCACAGAAAAGAGACACTTCAGATTGTCAGGAAGAGACTTAAGATTGTGGTTAATTAATGGGAAGGCTGGACGCTACGACAACAACAGAACATAGATTACTTGAGTATATTTTTGTCTGTAAATATACAGTTGAATTATTAGCCCACCATTTATTTTTTTCCCCAATTTCTGTTTAACAGAGAGACGGTGTTTTTCAGCACATTTCTAAATATAATAGTTTTAATAACTCATTTCTAGTAACTGATTTATTTTATCTTTGACATGATGACAGTAAATAATATTTTACTTGATATTTTTCAAGACACTTCTATACAACTTAAAGTGGCATTTAAAGGCTTAACTAGGTTAATTAGGTTAACTAGGAAGGTTAGAGTAATTAGGCAACTTATTGTATAACAGTGGTTTCTTCTGTAGACTATTGAAAAAAATAGCTATAAGGGGCTAATAATTTTGACCTTAAAATGGTTTTTAAAAAATTAAAACTGCTTTTATTCTAGCCAAAATAAAAAAAATAAAACTTTCCCCAGAAGAAAAAATATTATCAGACATACTGTGAAAAATCCCTTGCTCTGTTAAACATCATTTGGGACATATTTTAAAAAGAAAAAAAAAATCAAAGGGGGGCTAATAATTCTGACTTCAACTGTATGTATGTTTGTTTGTTTGTATTAAATTAGGGTAAAAAAAAAACTTGAAAAGAAAACAAGTGGCCACTGGTAGACATACTGTAAATGTAAGCATGCATGTTTTGCTCTGGCACATTTATACAGACTCTTAGTTACAGTGCCAGTGAAATAATGAAGCTCTGAGAAGCTCTGAAGCTCTGACCTTGGTTGCTGTTGTGTCCCTCACTGGAAAACTGCTGCAGCAGCTCATGGCAGGCTTTTATGAACAAGCAAACATGCTCAGCATTCTAATGCAACCATGGAGACCTGACCCCAGCCCAGATATAACCTTTTAGCTCCACCCATCACTCTAATCCCATCAAGTATACTGCTTTATTTTAACAAACAGGAGAAGCAGGTGGTCTAAATACCAGCCAGAGTGGAACTAACTGAATAGTATCCCTATTAATGCAGTACACAAGCTATAAAATATAAAGAGTTTAAATGCTGTGTGTGCCTTGATGGGCTAAAAACCAAGTGTAAAACATTTAATCAAATTTCAATCACTACATGCTGCACTATATTTGAACCTGAACAAAAAGACTGTAAACATCACGGTGAGGTGTATATTTAGAATGGGGAACAACTATTCAACCTGATAAGCTGGATGCCATCCATTAGGATGATTAAAAAAGAACCCGATTATGAAAAGCTTGAAGTGAATGAGCCTGGCTCAAATATTGAAAACACACACATATTCTCAATCTTTCTTTCTTTCTTTCTTTCTTTCTTTCTTTCTTTCTTTCTTTCTTTCTTGCTTTCTTTCTTTCTTTCTTTCTTTCTTTCTTTCTTTCTTGAGAAGTTTTTAGAATTCATTTAGAAGTTTTTAGAATTGCGTACAAAGACAGTATGTCCAGCTATAGGAGGGCTTTAAAATCTACCAGGGCTGAGCACCTCCGCACTGATAGAAAATAATCATAACAATCCTAGATTCTTATTTAACACCATCGCTAAATTAACAAATAATCGGTCATCTTTGTAACTAAATGTTACGCCGCAAATTAGTAGTGATAACTTCATGAATTTTTTCAGTGATAAAATAGAAGGCTTTAGACAGAAAATATGAGATATTAAACTTTCTACACCGCCTTATACTTCAGATCCAGTAAACACTCCACTGAATCTAAATAACCTACAGTGCTTTAAAATCATAGAACAGGAAGAGCTAGATAAAATTATAAATAGCTCTAAACCAGCTACGTGTATGTTGGATCCAATTCCAACAAAATTACTGAAAGAATTGCTACCTGTTATAGGAGAACCTCTTCTTAACGTTATCAACGCTTCTTTATCTTTAGGTCATGTTCCAAATCCTTACAAGTTAGCTGTTTTTAAACCTTTTATTCAGAAACCACAACTGGACCCCAACAACTTAGCTAATTATAGGCCTATTTCAAATCTTCCATTTATGTCTAAAATACTAGAATAATTTGTTTCTGCTCAATTATGCTCCTTTCTGCAGACGAACAATGTTTTTGAAGTGTTTCAGTCAGGTTTCAGAGCTCATCACAGTACAGAAACTGCATTAGTGAAAATAACCAACGATTTACTCTTAGCTGCTGACCAAGGGTGCATCTCGCTATTAGTTCTACTCGATCTTAGTGCAGCATTTGACACCATTGACCACGGTATCCTCATTAATCGCTTAAAGTCTACAGGTGTCCAGGGACAGGCCCTACAATGGTTTAAGTCATACTTAGCTGACCGTTACCAGTTTGTGAATATTAATGGACAGCCTTCACAAGTCAGCCCAGTAAAATACGGGGTGCCTCAAGGATCAGTTTTAGGCCCTTTGCTGTTTACAATATACATGCTACCCCTGGGAGACATTATTAGAAGACATGGGATCAGCTTTCACTGCTATGCAGATGATACTCAATTATATATTTCAACTAAACCTGACCAGACGTCTAAACTGTCCAAGTTTACTGAGTGTATTAAAGATGTTAAAGACTGGATGACCAACAATTATCTTCTTTTAAACTCAAACAAAACAGAATTATTGCTTATATGGCCTAAATCCTGTACACAGCAGATCTCACAACTCGACCTGCATACAAAGGGATACAAAGTTAGCGTTAGCTCTACTATAAAAGATCTGGGTGTCATATTAGACAGCAATTTAACTTTTAAAAAGCATATATCCCATGTCAAGTATGCTATCCATCTCAGATGCAGAAAAGTTAGTCCATGCTTTTATGACTTCTAGGCTGGACTACTGTAATGCACTGTTTGCTGGCTGCCCAGCATCCTCTATTAACAAACTTCAATTAGTACAAAATGCAGCTGCCAGAGTTCTTACCAGGTCTAGAAAATTTGATCATATCACCCCAATTTAATCCTCCTTACACTGGCTGCCTGTTAAGTTTTGTATTGAATTTAAAATATTGCTTCTTACCTACAAAGCTTTAAATAATCTAGCTCCTGTTTATCTAACCAACCTTCTGTCTCGCTACAATTCAACTCGCTCTTTAAGATCTCAAAACTCAGGGCTTCTGGTAGTACTCAGAATAGCTAAGTTGAGTAAAGGAGGTCGAGCCTTCTCATTTATAGCTCCTAAACTCTGGAATAGCCTTCCTGATAACGTCCGAGGCTCAGACACACTCTCCCAATTCAAAACTTGATTAAAGATCTATCTGTTTAGTAAAGCTTACACTCAGTGCACCACTTAGCGGGCTTCCACACAGGTTCTGCATCTTGTTTATATACACTATGAACAGCAGCTACGCTAATTATTTTCTTTATTCTCCATTTTCACCTGGGGATACTCTTCCAGAGGCCCTCAGACTATGCAGAGTCACTGATTCGACCAAAGACCAACGATGAGATGATCCCAAGGTTTCCATATCCTGGACCAGGCCATATCCTGAGCAGCTACTGTGGTGGTCATGGAGGAGTGGAAAACATGAGACTGATTCCTGTGACGCTCCAGAGACAGACAAGTCTTCGCTGAGGTCAGCTTCCAGCCTCCGCCGCTGAGACTGCAGCTCTGCACAAGACGTTTGGCCAGCGGAGAAATTCAAATGGTCATGCCCAACTGAGTCTGGTTTCTCTCAAGGTTTTTTCTTCCCTTTCGCCCATAGTGAAGTTTTTTTCCCTCTCCGCTGTCGCCACTGGCTTGCATGGTTCAGCATCTGTAGAGCTGCGCATCGTTGGATTTGCTCTTCAGTGTTTGGACTCTCAGTGGTGATTTTAAACCACACTGAACTGAGCTAAACTGAACTGAACTTAAACACTACAAACTGAACTACACTGTTCCAATTTACTATGACCTTTTATGTGAAGCTGCTTTGACACAATCTACATTAAGCGCTATACAAATAAAGGTGAATTGAATGAGGGAAAAATGCAACTCAGAGTTTGCAACTCTTGTTACAGTACGCTTCATATTCACTCACTTTTTTATCTTATTCCTTCTTATATATAATCTGAACATATAAACTGAATATGTTCCACTATCTGAAACAAACATTTTTATTACAAATACAATTACAAATTAAGGTAGAGTACAAATCTGATGTGGCAGATGACAGATCCATTATGTCTAATGTAATCATCCACAGAGTGTGGCTTGATTGTCATCAATGTTTGTCCTGTGTAAATCCAGATTTACACTGCAAGTATTCATAGCGCTTCACTTTTTTCCACATATTTTATATTACAGCCTTATTCCAAAATGGATTAAATTCATTTATTTCCTCGAAATTCTACACACAATGCTCCATAATGACAATGTGAAAAAAGATTTTTTGAAATTGTTACAAATTTATTAACAATAAAAAACCTGAAAAATCACATGTATTCATAAGCAAAATTCAAACATTTATGACAAAAATTTACTGTAAAACAGGAATTGCAGGACATAAAATTTGGAAACTGATGGCTACCATCGACCAGGATTGTTTTCTGTATTTTTGATGCTTGTAAATAATTTCCACTTTAGTATGGTGTTGTTTCATTGTCTATACTTAATGTCTATCTTCCAGAATGATACCATCTCAGCTCAGAGAGCTTGCATTTTCAGAGCACTTTCTGTGTATCTTAATGAATGAAAACCTCACAAGTAGTTCTCAGGCAGTGTATATTTAAAGTACCCCCACATAAATTCTCATAATATAGTAAAGAATTATCAACGCACAAAGTATATTTAACCTGGGGTTGTCAAAAGTACCAACTTCGGTACCAGTCAGTACTGAAATTTAAAGATTGTGATGATGCCAGCATTTCCTGGGGGAATTTAGAGCACTGTTGAGCAAATTCTGAAGCAGCTGATGACCATCACATGATCGACACATGATTCTGATTGGCTACAATATTGCTTCACATTCTTGACCAAGTGCTAACACAGATTACGCTCACACATGGTAGCTTTTGAAGATATGGCTCTCAGCAGATTCGTCTAAGCAGATATATTAAGGAACCGCATTAAGCAATTATCAGTTTTGCCAATCATAGTCACATCTGTTGAGCACAATAATACTGACCAATAGAATTTCTTTGGAAGAATTCTGGTTTCTTCACAGTTTTTAAAATTCTGTACAGAAGCCTGTACTTTTGACCACCCTAACAAACACAGTAGATTAGTTTTGTAAGTCACTGCAGGTCTGTGATATGAAAAATTTATGAATGGACAGTTGAAGCAAAATTCACTAAATTTACAACCTGTATTTTTGATGGAAATAAACTGACCTCAAACAGTGTTACTTGAGACGTGGCCATTACTGTCATTGGAATCTACATCATCAAACCTTAAGGTGCAGAGGCCTGTGACCCAGCATCAGATGGTGGATTGATTGTTGAGGGAGTGAAAGTGCTGTCACCAAGGCTTCTTCTTTTGGGAGTCATATACAGCTTGAATCTCAGTTATCCTTCAGACCTGAAATACACTTTTGAGTTTTTTTCAAAAAGTCTTGCTGGGACTTGATGCACATAAACTGTCAAACAAAATACAAGTTCTCAAGAACAAACTTGTTGGCTGAATCAGTACATCGTTCTGGACAAATCAACGAAATAGAGGAAGAAGCTTTTTTGTGACATTTAAATTGTTTCTGGTTTTAAAGGTAGGGGCCAGTTTTAATGTTATCTTTGTTGATTGCACCAGAGTTCTGCAGCTTTAACTGGTTAAATTGTTTGTTTTTATTTAAAGACTAGAGGTCAGATTTAATCTTTTCTTTATTAATGGCTTGAACTATTAAGCACTGTAGCATTTTGGGACATGCTGCCCATCTTAAACTTTCCTTCTTTTTTTTTTTAATTATTACAATATTTGAAGGCTGTTGCACATAGTAAAAGAACATTTTAGTCAATATTAACATTTTTAGGATTTTTTCTGTCATTTTGAAACAAACTGTTATTTTTGTGGTGGTTTTAAAAAAAATAGGCCAGTTGTATTCTTGAACAATAGCATAAATGTTTTTAAAATAGAGTCATATTTTGTATAACAATATTTGAAGGACATTGTAAGAATGTTCACTACTGACCAAAATGTTGTTTTTACATTTTTTTTCAAACTGTTGCCATCTTGTGGATGAACAACACCAACCGTCTTTGCTCTGTTTAAAGACAGGCTAAAGGCTGCTGACACGTTGTCTCTCAGAAATGATGAACATTTAAAATAGGCACAATCCTTATAAATAAACTGCATAGTTGCAATCTAAACATCTACATTCTTGACTAAAAAAGCCTCAAAAATACATTATGTTGTCCAACAGCTGCAGTATTTGTCAAACTATACAGTGTCCTCTGTTTGTTACTGTATGTGGCTGGAGTAATACACAAGGGCGAAGGGCTAAGAGGCTGAACAAGTGCTGTTACTTGCAGAATATCGCACAGCTATCAGACCATCAGATTCAAGAACCAGACAAAACTGTTGGATAAATATATTTGCAGTACTTTTGATTATAATTAGATTAGATTAGTCTTAGAATAGCACACTATTAAGTTTATTTCTCTAATTATAACCACCTTCCTTTGTTTATTTGTTTGCTACCTATTTATAATGTCTAGTATTTTCATAGAAACGAAAGCTTTAGCGCATTTACACAATAGGCTATAAATTCATACACAGACAAAAGCAACAGTGTTTCCCACACTCCAATGCAGTGATAGGAAGATGCCGAATTAAATCAACCTGAAGGCTGATCTAGCTGTCAGAGACAACATGTCACAGTGATTACCCAACCCCTCAGTCTCTCTCTCTCTCTCTCTCTCTCTCTCTCTCTCTCTCTCTCTCTCTCTCTCTCTCTCTTTCCGTCTCTATCTCTCACTGCTTAATCACAGCTGGGACTGGCTTTCCCTTGCAGCTGCTTGCCAGAAGATCTGACTGACTCCTGCCACTTCCCTCTGCATTATGGCCTTCATTTACACTTACTGGTAGTTTATCAACCTGCAATAACATGATTTGACAGTTATGTTAATGCTGGAAAAAGTCTGTTTTCTGAGGGTGAGAAACAGGACAGTCAAAAAACTGAATCAAAGATTCGTTAAAAATGCATAAAAGCTAAATGCTCTGTAATGACACAGTATGTTCAGCAGAACATGCACAAAACTTTTTATAGTTTTTTTTTCCTTATGAGAAGTAGCTGAATATGTGGTAGCATAAGTTGTCACGTGTACAAATCTGTGATAACTTATCAACAAGTAGAAAGACACTCTCACTGAGATGACTCTCAAACGGTGTTGACAACATTGTGCAAACATCAATTTTAATGATTATCACCGGTGTAATGATCTAGTGAAAAAGCATGTCCCCTTCAACTTCAACTGAGCATTTTTCAGCACCACGGACAGCGAAGAACCCAGCAGCACAGACTGACTCCATGCAGGCGGTGCTGTGAGAAAGCATCGAGTCCTTTGCCAGCTGAACCAGTGAATAAACAAATCACGCCACCCACTATTTCAACAGCTTATCTGTGTCTCTTTCATTTAAACGACAACTTACAAGCTCTCGGTAAATGTTTAATTAATTATACACAGCAACACAAACGTAAAGAGTACGGCAAGATCGCTTCCTTATCAGCACTCAGGAGCTATACACGATGTGTCGGTTTTTTTCGTCGCCCATGAGTAATCCATTAAAGATGACAGCGGGAGCTCGAAAATTAACCTTAATGTCAAGTTTATGGCAGTTAAGAGGGCACCCTGTTGCAGCGAGCGCAGAGTGCTGTGCAAACACGACAAATGAGCGAGGGAAAAGACTCTTGTGACAGATTAGCTGAGAAAGCACTAGTGCCCTATTAGCGTTATTGAAATGTAGCATGCTCAGTGTGGTGGACGTAAATGAACACCTGGCGGAGCAGCTCTCAGTTCCGAGAGACGCCGCGCGGGCACCTGCGTGCTATAGAATGACGCACGCACGCTGAAAGATTGGCTTAGCAGCGTTTTGTCCATTGACACAGTAACCTTGAATCAGCAAAAACATTCATTTGCCTCCGTAAAATTAGACTGGTTGTTCACGCTCCCAGGCATTGTATTAAAAAAAATAAGGTAAGAAGGAAAAGAAAAGTTTTTCACGAATGAGATCAGAGCAAAGTTGGCACCAACAAGCGAAGCGAAATGCACTTTACCCCCTAAAACATCATCATCACCACCACGTTATTGTCAGCAGTTACCATGACGACTGAGAAAGAAGAACCAACTCTGCTGAATCAAAAGCGAGAGATCCAGATCATAAATCCCTACCTTGCATTCTTCCATGCACGTCCTCACTGAGTACACATCCGTTTCGTATTTGTCTGCCATCATCTCAAATTCCTCATATTTCTCCTGTGCGTGCAGGTCGTAACGCTGGTATGCTTGAACACACAGACTGCATCTGTTTTGATCGCTGTCCATGACCGCGTCGAGGCTGCAGTTCAAATTGTCCGGACTTAATGATCCGTAAAGCAAATCCATAAGGGAGTACGAATTACAAAAGGAAAGGTACAAATCGCTCATGTTCACCAACCGCGTCCCCTCCGTTTCCGAAAGGCCCCTGCACAAGTGATCGGCGTCGACAAAAGTGAAGCAGTTTTCAGACAAACTATCCGGGTGGCAAGTTTCAAGTTGCCACAAAGGTTTGGTAGAATTGACTACAAAAATAGCATCTTCGTTTCTTCTGAGGCTGCTGTGTGTTGGAGGGAGGTCGGGTCTGTGGTTTGCGCTCATGTCCACTGATGCTAACTTGTCTCGGGTCCTTGTCATTTTGGCCTCGGCGCAGAACCACAGATGATCAGAAAGCAGAACGGTTAGAAATAAGAGGGACGCTAAGGACAGTCGCCATCGCTGGGCCCTCTCGGAGTCGGTGAATGGCTTCTCGTTCTCGCGGGGAGCACACCAATTTTTTAAGCCGTCATCTCGCTGCCGACACTTCCGAACACCGCTGGTCATATTTTAGGAAAGCGCAGCGCTGGCTGACTCCACCGTGAGGGCTTTTCTGCCACAATATTCATTGACGGGAGGTCTGCCTTGAGTTTTGCTGACTAAACGATGGCTAACGAGCGTTCGTGGCTCACCTCCGCGATTAACTGCAATTCCCGATCAATCGCTGTGTTTAAGGGGATTACTGGCTTCATTGTCGTATCCCCTTTTTCCGCCCTTCTCCGGAGAAAAACCCAGCTATCTGTAGCAACATGTCTCTCCCTGCTCGTCTGTCATGGGTTCCGCTCTCTCCGTTTGCGCAGAGCCGCTACAACACGGAAAAGCCACTGTCTGGCCGCTCGCTCTGATTCTGGAGAAAAGCGCAAGGACTCCTCGTTTCAGCACGCCAAATTTCGCCTCTTCTCGCGAAAGGATCCAAAGTCATTTTGGCCAGATGTTAAGTTGCCGCCATGTTCGTTTTGAAAGAGTTCTTCAAAGAGTGCAGGGTCATTTGCGTCAGCTCATGCAGTGATCATAGCGAACCGGCGAATAAGCAAACTGTTCATATAGGCTGCGCATCATGGAAAGATATAACATGGTTGGCGTCTAAGAACAGATGTCCGCTTAATCATCGTCTTAGACTTAGATTTGCTGTATTTACATCAACAGGTAGAATAGCTGCTAAATGGCTTATAGGCTGTCAAACAGCTTTAAAAAGGTATAGTTTACCCAGAAAGTATTCTGTCATGCTTTACTCGCACCCAAACCTGTTTGACTTTCTTTCTCTCTGTGAATCTACCACAAAAGAATTCACTTAGAAAAATATAAATCATATTTACAGTGAAGGTCAGCAGAGTTGAATGTTGATTGATTGATTCATTCGTTCATTGTGGAAATATACATTTGATTAATTAATCAATATACTTCATAAAAGTGTATACATACGTTTAAAATCAATTTAATTGCACAGCAAGAAAACAGCACACACCTTTTTTCCTCTGCTTGGTGGTTAGCATTTTTACATTTTTTGATTTATTTATGTTTATCTCCCAGTGGACAGCCATATGGTAGTGTGTGAACCTGTCACATTTGCATAAATTGACTAGCACACACTCACACACCATATAATGACATGAAGCCTGACACTTGAGAGCTGTCTAATCAACAGCATATGTGTTTGTGATGGCATTTTCTCTTCATCTCTTTTATTCTCTTATCTGCAACACGAGGTTTGATGAAAACAGAAGGCTAACACATGAAATGCATATTAATCATACATCTCAAAGAGTACAAAAAGGTAAAGAAAACACAGAAAGAAAACACTTGGCATTTAAACATATCTTATGAACACAGTGGTTTTGTTTATTTGACTCCACTATTATTTGTTATTTCTAGTCATTAACTGTTATTAGCCAAGCTACAATTAAGATGTGCATTCACTTTAGAGTAACAATTACTGGTATTACCCTTACCCTCTTCTCAGCAGTATTTATCAGCTACAGGTGCAAGATGCAAAATGCAAGAGTTTGTATTACATAAAACAATAGTTATATTTTAACTACTCTTGATTACAAATAATTTTGCTTTAAGAAGATAGATATTGAAAATTATAAGTGTGCTTTTAACACATTTTTGTCTCCACCTTCATGTGAGAGATGAATAATTTAGTTTTGTTTTTAAAGCTAGAAAAAAAGGTTTGTATTAAAAAGGGTCCTTAAAAACTTTTTATAAAACATAGAAACCTTTGTGGGTGTCACGGTGGCGCAGTGGGTAGCACGATTGCCTCACAGCAAGAAGGTTGCTGGTTTGAGCCCCGGCTGGGTCAGTTGGCATTTCTGTGTGGAGTTTGCATGTTCTCCCCCTGTGTTTGTGTGGGTTTCTTCCGGGTGTTCCGGTTTCCCCCACAGTCCAAAGACATGCTGTATAGGTGAATTGAATAAGCTAAATTGGCCGTAGTGTATGTGTTTGAATGCAGGAGTGTATGGGTGTTTCACAGTGTTTGGTTGTGGCTGGAAGGGCATCTGCTGCGTAAAACATATGCTGGATAAGTTGGCTGTTCATTCCGCTGTGGCGACCCCAGATTAATAAAGGGACTAAGCCAAAAAGAAAATGAATGAATCATTTTTTTCTTTTTGTACATTTACTGTATTATTTCATAACGGCATAATTTAACTTTTATAATTTATTTTAAAAGATCATCTGTACTTTGTTGTGTTGAATGATTGAGATGATAGGGGATGGAGGATTAGGGTGGGATAAAAAACAGCAATGTTATTACTTATTTTTGTATATGATGTTGTATATGCACAAAATGTTAATACACATAATTGAAGAATAAAAATATAACTGCAACATTTCTTGTACGCATGCAGAATTAACACCACATCATTTATCAAATAAAAATAACTACAGAGGTGTGAAAAAGTGTTTGCCTCTTACTGATTTAATATTTTTTGCAAGTTTGTCACTTTAATGCAATGGTCTCAAACTCAAGTCCTGGAGGGCCGCAGCTCGACAATCTTTAGCTCCAACTACCCCCAACTTGCACCTGCTTAATAGTCTATAGGAGTCTTGAACACCTTGATTAGTTGGATCAGCTGTGTTTGATTAGGGTTGGAGCAAAACTGTGCAGAGCTGCGGCCCTCCAGGAACCGAGTTTGAGACATATGCTTTAATATTTCAGATCATCAAACAAATTTAAATTTTAGTCAAAGATAACACAAGTAAACATATCATGCAATTTTTAAATGAAGGTTTTTATTATTATAAGAAAACAAAATCCATCCTTTTTAAAAAAAAGTGTTAAAACATACGTTAACTCTGGTTTTTCACACCTAAGCTCAATTTCTCTAGCCACATTCAAGCCTGATTATTGCCACACTTGTTCGCAATCAAGGAATCACTTAAATATAGGACCCGCCTGATATGGTGAAGTAGACCAAAAGTTTCTCAAAAGCTAGACATCACTCTGAGATCCAAATACATTTAAAAACTAAATAAAATATCTACCAGTCTGGAAAAGGATATAAAACCATTTCTAAAGCAATGGAACTGGAGCGAACCACAGTGAGAGCCATTATATACAAATAGAAAAAACATAGAACAGGGGAGAACCTTCCCAAGATTAGCTGGCAAACCAAAATTATTCCAAAAGTCCAGCAACAACTTAGCCAAGACGTCACAAAAGACCTCACAACAACATCCAAAGAACTGCAGGGTCTCACTTGCTTAAGTTAAGGTGTGTTCATGACTTCACCATAAGAAAGAGACTGGGAAAAATGGCTTGCATGGAAGATTTCCAAGACAAAGCCTTGTCTCAGTTTTTCCAGAAAACATCTTGATCCCCAAGACTTTTGGGAAATTCTCTGTGGTTTGACCAGGTGTGTGTCCCTGTCACTAACAGTAAAATGTTGTGATGGCATTATAATGGTATGGGGCCGTTTTGCTATTTCAGGACCTGAAAGACTTGCTGTGATAAATGGAACCATGAATTCTGCTGTATACCAAAATATCCTATAGGAGAATTTCCAGCAATCTGTTAGTGACCTCGAGCTTCTGCAGCAGGACAATTGATCCAAAGCACACCGGCTATGTAGTTTTGTATTTTGTGTTCCATTATGATGACTGATGTATTGAATTGTGTTATCATTGACTACTGTTTTCATTTGTTTGATGATCTGAAACATCAAAGTGTGACAAGTATGCACAAAAATTGGAAATCATTAAGGTGGACACACTTTTTCGTACTACTTCATATACAGTACCAGACAATAATAAGCATATAATAAGCATAAGACATGCAGTTGCATCTATGTTTTATCTTTAATTAACTTTAAATATAGCATTGAAAGCTTTTCTATTGATTTTGTTTCTCTTTGCCATGACCATTATTATTATTAGACTCCTCTATTCTATTACACTTTGACCGATTATTAGAACTTGCAAGAATGTCTTTATCATATCATTATAGCTATCATCCTTGTTGTGAATGGCCCTTTTGGCTTCAACGATGAGGTCAGGAGTGCGAAAAGAAGAGTAGCCATCTTTCAAGATGTTATCTGAAGGACACAAATTCCCATACTAAATTCAAAAACATTTAATTTAACTATGGGACAACAGAGTCATGTCAAATCTCTTATAATTGCTGTCATGTTTTAAAGAAAAATATAACTGACTGATGTTTTAAATTCACAGAATCCCTGAGAACATATTCAGTAATAGAAACATTTATTAGGATTGTGAGAATTTGAACTGGTGGGTTTTTTTCCCTTTCCCCCTTAAGCTTTGATTTAATGTAATTTTATCAAATGCATTAAATAAAAAAATGCTTATGTTATTTTCAATATTTACAGTTGAAGTCAGAATTATTAGCCCCCTGTATATTTTTCCCCAATTTCTGTTTAACAGAGAGAAAGTTTTTTCAACACATTTCTAAACAATAGATTTAATAACTGATTTCTTTTATCTTTTCCATGATGAAAGTACATAATATTTTATTTACTATATATATTTTCAAGATACTAGTATTCAGCTTAAAGTGCTATTTAAAAGCTTAACTGGGTTATTTAGGCAAGTTAGGATAATTAGTCATTGTATAACAGTGGTTTGTTCTGTAGACAATCGAAAAACAAATATTGCTTAAAAGGGTTAATAATATTGACCATAAAACGGTTTTTAAAAATAAAAACTGCTTTTATTCTTGCTGAAATAAAACAAATAAAACTTTCTCCAGAAGAAAATAAAATGATAGGCAATGAAAAAATGTGAAAAAAAATTCCTTGCTCTGTTAAACATCATTTGGGAAATATTCACAGGAGAACTACACATTTTACTTCAACTGTATGTGCAGTATATAAGTTGATTGGAGAAAGTAAAAGTGAAAATGAAGTGCAGCAAATTATTTAACTTTCATGTAAAATTCTCTCAAATGCTTTAAAGTGGTAAACAAAAAAAAAAAAAAAAAAAAAAAAAAAAAACATGCAAAATCAGTTAAAATTTGTCAAAAACTAAATTTGCCAAAGAGCCGAAGGACAAATGTGTACTGATGAGATTAAAACTGTCCTCTTTACATTACTGGTCAACAACAGTATATCAAACAACTCTTAGGTTGTGAATACATGCCTCAGTACACTGTGAAGACCTGGTAAAAATTATGGTATGGTATGAGATGTTTCGCATACTGTGCAATTGTACATATTCATCCTTTACCAGGGTCACAGATCAGTTTGAATACATTAGAATACTTGAGGAGAATATTTTTCCCTTGTGCTGAAAAGGAAATGCCTCTCAAATTAGTTTCAACTAGACAATGACCCCAAGTAAGCAAGCAGGATCTTGGTTTCAGGCTAAAAGTATTGAGGTAAACGAGTGGCCAGCTCAATCTCCTGAACTCAACCCAATTGAAAACTGATGGAGTGACATTAAAATGCATTTTGTGAAACAAATCTAACAATTCACAGGAACCGTGTGACTTTTTGTTTACCCTGGGCTGTAATACAAGATTCTGGATGTCAGAAGTGACTGATTCAATGCAATTGAATCGATATCAAAACAATGGCTAAGCAACTAAATGTTAGTTCAGTAATTTTAACTGAAGTGTGAAAAATGCCTTTAGGTTCAGTTTAAGGAGAAAAAATATTTATTCTGCTATTAGATGAAAATTCATTTTATTTGCCTTTAATATACACAGAACTGATAAAATAGTTTAATACTTCTATTCAAAATTGAATGTGTAATGTTCCAACTATTTGAAATATGGAAGTATACATACTGAATGGGATTTATATATGAAGCCATTTAGATATCCCTCTTACAAAGGAGCATGGTAAATCCTCTCTGCAACTCTTTTCAAAATGTTTCATCACTTCAAAGAGAACATTCAGAAGCAGGTCAAAGACAGACAACACATAATCTCTCAGTATGTGGACTGATTTTCCCTTCACCTGAGACAGGAAACAGACAGAGAAAAATACTCTTATTGAATACCTTAATATGAGCAGTATCACACTAATTAAGGATTGTAAATTCCATTCATAAAGCACAAAAAATAATAATTTCCACAGTATGTCTGTGTATGTGTGCTGGGATCATGGCATTTAAATGACAATAGGTTTCAATCTGAGCAAACACACTAAGCAAGGCTGCAATTCACCAGGCTCTCAAATTATACTGTCTGACTCATGCATAGCAACATAATGTTATGATGGCTGAAAATTCACCAGTCCTTTCTTACTATACCATATTTTCATCTTCTGTATCCTCATTCATCAAGTCATCACTATTAGACCAATAGCAAAAATGTATCTGCAGCATACTGTTTCTTTCATTAATAACAGTTCACATCTCAATAACCAGTCACAAAAGACCAATGAAATAGACTTATTCCTTGAAACTGTTTTATTTATAAAACATTTTGAAGAACGGGACATATATTTTCAGGTTAAGTTATGAAATATTTCATTGTGTACCAGTGGATCTAAACCAACGTGTCACCAAAAGTAAGGCAGCCTCATTTGTGAGGCACATAATTTTTTTTTAAATGCTGCACCTAAAACAATTTCAGCGATCAACTTCTATGGTGAAAGTCAAAACAACTGCCGAGGGATATAAACCCATGATTATTCCCTGACTTTTTCCATACAGGAAGCTTCCAACAGTGTGCAGATCACCTAGCAGGCACTCTGGGACAGTGTATCTTCAGTGAGGTACATATTGCCTTCCACTATCCTTGCTTATTTGGTCAAATCCTGTAGAAGATTTTCTTGTTGGAGAGTGCTTCACTTTCTGGATGAGCACAGCAGGGCGATTTCACACTAAACCTGGGGATATGCATGTATGATAAACAAAACATTCGATTTACTACAAAAGTCATTTTTTGATTTGCTTTATTTGAAATGATACTGTAAGAGCAGTATGTTTATTAATGGAGTAAACTTGTTTCTTCAGTTTGAGTAATGGTGTCTCCCAAAACCTACATTCATTCATTTTCTTTTTGGCTTGGTCTCTTTATTAATCTGAGGTTGCCACCGCGGAATGAACCGCCAACTTATCGAGCATATGTTTTATGTAGCGGATGCCCTTCCAGCCTGAAAAACAATCTCACTCACACACATACACTACAGAAAATTTAGCTTACCCAATTCACCTATACCGCATATCTTTGGACTTGTGAGGGCAACTGGAGCACCCGGAGGAAACCCACGCAAAGACAGGGAGAAGATGCAAACTCCACACAGAAATGCCAACTGGCCTAGCTAGGACTCGAACCACTGCACCACCAAGCTGCCCACAAAACAATTTAAGTTTATTAAACTTGGTGCAGGTGGCACGATGGCTCAGCGGTTAGCACTGTCACCTCACAGCAAGAAGGTTGCTGGTTCATGTCCCAGGTAGGCCAGTTGGCATTTCTGTGTTTGCATGTGTTTGTGTGGGTTTCCTGTGGAAGGTTCTGCACATTGTCTTTTAGTCCTTATTTTATCCCAAGTGAATAATTCCAAAGCAAAAGAAGCATGGGGTCCTTGAGAAGCATCCTCACTGCTGCCAGCTCATCAAGGATAGTCTTGCGATGATCTGATACCTAGTGAAAAAAAGGAGTGTGTGATTCAGGCATCAAATGATCATCAATGCCTGTTTATTAGAATGCTAACTTATGGTAAAAAAAAAAAAGAATCACTATCCTTATTTTAACAAGAGATGCAGGCATAGTCTTTTCCTTTTAGAAGAAGCAACGTTATTGTTTTAGCATTCTAATGGCAGTATTTATTTATTTACATTTTTTCCTTTAAGAGACATTACCTGATACAATGAAGTCTGGTGTATTAGTTCTATTTTGATGTTTTTGTTCATCTGTTTAGACTCTTAACTGTTCAAATAAAGAAACAAACTCATGTATATAATTAATGTCCTGCGAGTGCAAAGATTTTCTGCAAATTTACTTTTTTGTGGCTGGATTAATGCTTGCTTGGTGTACTATTAATGACTGCGATCTTTAAATGTAAACAATTTAAGAACACATACTGCACTTACTAAACATGACTTAAAGAAAGCAGTCATCATCTCTGAGTAGGACAGGTCCAAAGAGCATGAGAGTTAAGATCTCATGGCTGGAGTGACTTTTGACAAAAACATTAAATGCCATTCACTTTAATCGCTATTTGTGTTTTCCAATTACCGATAAACTTACAAAAACTGCATAGACCACCGTGTTTTAAATAATGTTTGAGAAGTGCCCATTTTTGAAGAGCTACTAAAAGTATGTTAAAATACACACATTTCCTTGTTATACAGGGCTCTGCACAAGAAGTTTGGCCAGAGGAGAAATGGTCGTGCCCAACTGAGCCTGGTTTCTCTTTAGAATTTTTTTCCTTCACTTTCATCAGTTGGTGAAGTTTGTTCCTCACCACTGTCACCATTGGCTTGCATGGTTCGGGACTTGTGGAGCTGCACATCAATGGATTTGCTCTTCATTGTTTGAACTTTCAGCAGTGGAAAATTAAACCACACTGAACTGAACTGAACTGAACTTAAACTCTGAAAACTGGACTGACACAGTTTCAGTTTACTATAATCTTCTATGTTAAGCTGCTTTGACACAATCTACATTGTAAAAGCGCTATAGAAATAAAGATGAATTGAATTGAATTGAATATATCGGCATTAAAGAGTGAAATTCAATAACCTTTTTAAAGGCACTTTTCATATATTTTAAGACTCTCATCACCAATTTAGGTTTCAATCGGTAACATTGGCGACATTTTACCTTGCAGGATATTTACTAAATACTTATTGTAAGTAACTAATCTTAACCTAAAACATTACTGATTTACTGAATAAAAATGCTAATCCAGCAGGGGGCGCCAATAGAACAGCAGCAATAACCTTAGTTCCTTAGTTCCTGCAGTAAACAAAGCAGCATAACGTCAAATCTAGCAGGATTTTATCAGTTTCATAAACTACACAGCATCATAATATTCTCCGGTTAAATTGAGGCAAACATTAACATATAACTACAAACTGTATAATCAAAAGCGAGACACAATTTAATACCTTGTAAAATAGCATTTAAGATTTTATGATACTTTTTAAGGGCCTTAAATTTCTCTTAATTGATTTATCAGCTTTTAAGACTTTTTAATACCCCGCAGACACCCTGTTATCACATTGCCTGTAGCAGAAAAAAGTAAACATTAAATGTAAATGTAAACATTAAACTCAATCAAAAGATGTTATCTTACAGTGTTATTCAAAATTCATCTAAAACTTGCAAATCTTGCTCTTAAAAAAATGACAGTAACAGACTGCAGATGGATCAGTCCTAGGACTGCTAGCTAATATAGCCACAAAGTTAATAACATGCAATTAACCTGATTTATACTTTACAAAATAGGGCATTTTGACAGTAAAATGTCAAGTGTTGTTGTTTTTTTTTTATTTTTATTAATACTTCTACAAAATTATCACACAAGTATTGTTAATTGACTGCTAAGTTGTGCTAGGTCATTCACCAGGAAAAAATATCAATCATGGTGGTCTCAGAAACAGCTGCATGTTCTTTAATGTTAATATAGCTCCAGTCTAAAAAACTGAAATCTCTCCATAAAAATACCTTATTATAAAGAAAATCATAGTTTATATGAAAAAAAGTTTACTGTAACTGTACCTACCATGTTCTTTTTCACAGAGATAGCATTATACAACCAGTCTACTCTTAGTTTACAGTTTATAAAGTAATATAATTTAAAAATTAAACAAAGAAACTTTTGATATGTCATATCACACCATTACAACACAAACATCAATTGAAATATGGCAACTCAATGGCTAAGTTTGCAGAATTTGCCCAGGAAATAACAAACATACCATTAGGACGGAAACATACATAGTTCACTTAAACTACACTACCGGTCAAAAGTTTGGGGTCAGTAGTTTTTTTTTAAATGTTTTAAAGTAAGCTTATCCTGCTCAGCAAGGCTGAATTTAATCAAAAATACAGTACAAATTGTAAAATTGTGAAATGTTATTGCACTATAAAACAACTGTTTAAAAGTAGTTTACAATCGAATAATTAATATTACTATTATTATTAATGTAATAGTAATAAAAGCAATAATGACTATAGTAATAATTTCATTCGAAACTATATACGAGTAATAAATAACACATTTTTTTAACAATTTAACATTTTTTTCCACATTTAATAAATGCCGCCTTGATAAACAGAATAATTTTATTTGAAGAAAAAAAAAAAAACAGAGAAAAAAGAAACCCCAAACTTTTGACTGGTAGTGTACATTAAACAATTTTATATTTATATGATTTAACTTATCAAACTTGACTATGACGAAAATTAGTCTTGTCAGTTTGAAGAGTGAAGGATTTTAAAGTTGAATAAGTTATCCTAACAAATATTATCAAGTTTTGGTGCCAAAAAGCAATAGTTTAAGCAATAGTTAAGGTAGGACATTAGGGAAGTACACTGTAGTAGTACTTTTATTGTATTATAAAAAGTAAAAAAAAAGTGCTCAGTGCATGCTAAACTGCAAATGTTACTGAAACAAGTTCATTTTTCTATTCAATTCATCACTTGTGTATTTACTCAATTCAATTAATGATTCAGTAGTATACCATCACTGAAAATTCACAAAAACAGTTGAAGTCAGAGTTATTAGCCCCCCTGAATTATTAGCCCCCCTGTTTATTTTTTCCCCAATTTCTGTTTAACAGAGAGAAGCTTTTTTTTCAACACATTTCTAAATATAATACTTTTAATAACTCATTTCTAGTAACTGATTTATTTTATCTTTGCCATGATGACAGTAAATAATTTTTCATTTATATTTTTCAAGACACTTTCTATACAGCTTAAAGTGACATTTAAAGACGTAACTAGGTTAATTAGGTTAACTAGGCAGGTTAGGGTAATTAGGCAAGTCACTGTATAACGATGGTTTGTTCTGTGGACTATCGAAAAAATATATAGCTTAAAGGGGCTAATAATTTTGACCTTAAAATGGCTTTTAAAAAATTAAAAGCTGCTTTTATTCTAGTCAAAATAAAACAAATTAGCCTTTTTCAGAAGAAAAAATATTATCAGACATACTGTGAAAATTTCCTTGCTCTGTTAAACATCATTTGGGAATTTGTAATTTGAAGTTAATGTAGAAGAAAAACACTTTTGAAAGCTTCTGTTAAATTGCTGATTGCTTCTGTAGTATGTTATTTTAAGTAATTTCTACCTTCTAATAGTGAATGTAATTAACAGGGCAGCATTGGAAGGTCAAGAGTCAACCTTTAGACTAAAAAAAACACATTTAATGAGGTTTTTTCCAGTTATTCATTTCAGGTTTTGTTTTTATTTAGAATCAAACAAATAATTATTCTTATGTTTTCTCAAACATACATTTTCTCAGTGCTTTAAATCAGTGACTTGACAATTTATGCAATTTTAATTGTTTCAATAAAATTACAGTCTTGCTAACAAACTTTCGCGCATAATTAAAATAACAAAGTCCCATCATTTAATTTAAATTGTTACTCTAGGTGTGCAAAAAGTACAGTTTGTGACACCCAGGATTAAAAAGTGTAAATGTTTCAGTTTTGATTTCTTAGTAGCTTTCATTGTTATATCAGGTAGTCAATCTCATCCTTTACATGGCCTGCTTTGATGGAATCAGTAACCCATGATTCATGAACAATTTTGAACTTCTTAGTATGAAGTCGTCTCAGTGTCTTTAAGTCCAGAGCCCTTTTCTTATTTTCAACTACCACATGTGAGATTCCTTCTTTGAGTTTCTCCACAACTTTACCGCCATGGAATCGGAATTCTAAGGCACGAGTGTCTAAACACGTACCGCATGTAACAGATTTGGGATCTCCTATGTCAGCACATCGGTCAAAGTATGCACTATAGGGCCTAAAAATGCTAGTAAGCAAGTCATCCCATGAATTCTCTGCTTCTATCTGAGCCACAGACAGACTCTTGACTTCTGCGGAGCTGATTTTTTCAATGACATCCCTCAGCTGCTGTTCACTAGTGTCAACGTAATAACTGTCTCCATACTGATCATACTCTTTAGCGAAGTGGTCCCTTGTGGAAGGTGACATGTGGATCATGTGACGTGGTTGCCATGGGATTACCTGCTTATTTTCCAGACACTCTAGAAGCCAAGTAGCCCACACCACATCATGCTGGTCTGAGGAGATGAGGTTCTTCACTCTCATGTTCTGCACAGCTGCAATGGCACAGTATGTGTCTTTTCCAGGATTCTGCACAACGATGCCTCCACAGCGTGCTACGCCTTTTTCAAGCTCTGCTTTGGAATGTTCATCATCACCATTTACCACACAAAACTCAACCTCCTCAAACATATCCGTCTCTTTGGCAACCTTTGACAAATCCTGGGATTTAAAGTGGTCGATGACTCCTATGGTCTTCTTGGGTTTAGCGACGATTTTGCGCTTCTTCTTTTCAGGCTGGTCTTCATGAATGTTCAGATGTCTTGATGCCAGCTTTCCGGAAGCCTTAGAGCGAAACTGGTTCAGGTCATCCAAGGTCATGCACTGATGCCACTCTTTGTCTTCTCGGATTCTTTCTATTCTAGGGAAACGCAATGTGCAGTCGGTCTTATACATTTCACTGGTGACGATCTCTGCTGCTTTGACTTGTAGGATCACAGAGTTGCGTGGTTCAATGTAAACCTCTGGCTTTTCTGTTCCACACAAAATGGCTGCGGGAGGATTATTTCTGTTGTATACTTTCCAATGTTTGGCCAACTTCACACCAAGATCGTACAGTTCTTTCAAGGTGTAGCCAGATCCAATGCGACACAGCGTGTGGAATACCGTGGGCTTCTCCCCAGGACTTGGCACCTCGGCTACCGCACAGAGAAAATGAGAAAGCATCCCACTTCTCCTGCCTTTACCCCAGTAACCGCCCACTATCAGCAGATCAAGTTCATCCATTAGACCATCCACATATTCAGGCTTAATCTTTAGCCATCCTTCCCCACGTTTATCTGGTTTGTAAATGGACATTGGATCCTTAACCATAATCCCCTCTTCACGATTGTCAATAGCCTCGTTGAGAGAATTCACCACTTCTTGCATGGTTCTGCCTTCAGATTTAGTGACCAGGTGGATACGGCCTTTGATGGGGGAGAAGACAGTCTCAAGACTTTCATAACGCTTCTTCAGAGGTTCCTTTCCAAACTTCTGATTGTTTATCAACAAGACATCAAATACGCAAAAGCAGGTTTGCAAATCAGAGTCGTCCACCAGTCTTTTAATATCAAACTTACTGCCCTTCTGCATGAAGGTCTCAGTTTTAGGGTTATAAGCCATCATCTCTCCATCTAGAATGCAATTCACCACATGAGGGCTGAAGACATTGTGAATGTATGGTGTGAGGGAGCCCTCTAGTGGAGAGGCCCCAAACTGTTGCGTGTACTCATAAGAATTTCTTGTGTAATATTTGTAAACATCTCCAGCTTTATGCAGTTGAATGCGCTCACCATCAAGCTTCGTCTCAATATAGAATGGCCGGTTGCCCATTTGCTTCTCTATCTGTCTGATATTGGCAACAGCAGCCAGCATTGGTTTAAAAGCGGAGAACAGATCAATGGAGACTTCACTGAGAGACACAGATGGATCATGAAGTTGTCGACATACTTTATTGAGATCTGTGGTGACATTGTAGAATTCTGGTGCATCTGGATGGAAAACCTGAAGAACTGTCTCCTTGCTAATGCCAAGCTTCATGTCCTTGAGGATCATTCTAATGAGCCACTTCTGTTCCAAAGCTGAACTCTGAGTTATCAGATGCAAAAGGCTTTTCTTCACTTGATCCTTCTGCTTGCTGGCATTGTTGATAGCTACAGAATCCAAGAAGTCATTGACTTCTTTAATGCTTAAATTGCCCTGACTTGTGCACCTTTTTTTCAGGACAAAGTAGGCCATGAGGGCAAAGTCACCGGCTTCTCCTTGAGATGTGGTTGGAGCTCTGTAATTTAGAAGTTTGTTTGCCTCATCTCCATTTTTAGGTAGACCTAAAACCTCAATATACAGTTTGGCAAGCATGTTTTCCTTTATACCATAAGCCATTCGCTCCCTCTCAAATGGAGGCACAATAAGACGCATAGCGGCGTAAAATGAATCTGCTGTGTCCGGGTTGTCCTTGTGAAGTGCTGTATGGAAATTCCTCCATGAATCTATAAACTCCTTTAGGATTTTGCTTTTGTCTGGTCGGAGTTTGGTCTTCTGAATTTTCTCCAGAACTGTGCAGAGGTGAATAAACGGAACTTGCGCAGCAACAAACGCCTGTGGTTTGGCATCACTTTTTGAGACACTTTCCATCATTGCAGAAGACACCTATGAGGGGAAAAGAAAAACAAAACATAAAACAGCAAATGCTATTTAAGGGAGTTTTGATTCAAGCTGTTTTGATTTTACTGAGATTAAATTCATTGAATAATTTGAAAGCACTTTTTGAAAACAAGTTCATTCATTCGTTCAATTATTTGTTAGTTTGTTTAGATGGTTAGTTTGTAACAGAGGGTACGTCTTTCCAACCTAAGAGCGTGAATAGAACTAACTTACACTATTTAGATTACTGATAAATGTTCAAAGTACAATAGTAGTAATATGTGCATATGTAGATAATGTGAATTTAGACATGTTGTTTTGGCAAATAAATATAATATTTACAAAGCAGAAAACACAACATGCATACGAACTTACTGAAGAAACTGGAGTCGCTGGAAATCAACTTCCGTGTTATTTAATAGAAAGTTAAACGGCGCCAGAGACATTTGATTATTTAATAAACAATTACGTTTCTACAAATAACGTGACTCGTTGTTATAACTTCATCATAGCTTCGTCGTTCATGCAATGTTACTGCATGCACTGCAGCGAATCTTACAAATTCCATTTTCATCAACAGTCAGGATGTTTTTAGATGTAACTCAAGGAAGTTAATTCTTCTCGGTTTCATGGCTTCTCACGCCGGTAGAACTTTACTGCCACCTACTGTACATTATAATAATCTGAACAAGATTTGGACTATAAGAAAAATAATAATAAGAAGAAGAAGTAGAATTATTATTATTATTATTATCATCATCATTATTATTGTTGTTGTTGTTGTTAATATTATTATTATTATTATTATTATTACTATTATATATATATATATATATATATATATATATATATATATATATATATATATATATATATATATATATATATATATATATATATATATATATATATATATATATAACAATGACAATAATACAATAATAATAATAATAATAATAATAATAATAATAATAATAATAATAATAATAATAACAGTAAGTCAGTAAAATTAACACTATAGCCTATAAAGCCACCAGGACTTTTATTCAAATTCAGGAAAATTATTAAAAAGTTATTTCAATGTAATAAATTAGATTGAAAAAAGTATTTTTTATGCATAAAATTTCAAATGTAGAAATATCAAATCATTAAATGAGACAAAAAAAGTATAAAACTCAATTACTTTCAAATTACCAAAATATGACACTAATCATTGTGTAGGTGCCAGTAGAATCTTTACTCAAGAGTCACTTAAAAAATTAATTAATAGAACAAAGCAAACTTTTTACTATAACTATTGAAGGTACAACTTTAGTTAAAATCAATTAAATGGTTAGGGAAAATATTTAAATGAGTTTTTGAATCAGTATACACCTGTGCTTTTTTTTATGACAACAAAAGATAGCAAAGATGTGATTCTCTAACAATAGTAATTTTAACAAGAAACATTGTATGTTTATAAATATAAATATGGATTTTATTAATTAATGAATTTTTATTATTATTATTATTTTGTAAATTTTGATGTCATTGTTACACCAATGGCCAGTGGTTTATCTAAACCAGCTATCCCTTTAATCTAAAATTGCATATTAGTATATTTGGCTTGTAGTTGTGTTTATTCTCTTGATTGAGTTGAATATTTCATTATTATTTTTTCACACAGTTTTACACTTTGTGTTATGAACATATTCATGTTTGAAAATTAACAAGTCAGCTTTATTTAGAGTGGAATATTGAGGGAGGGGGGGGGGGGGGGGGGTAACTGAACTGAACTTGAATTAAATACAGTAATTTTATATCCCATAATGTTAAAAGTAAAAGTTTGGCTTATTAACAATTCTTTTATTGAAAAGTGTAAACTTTCCCAATTTGAACATACACTGAGGATTATTAGTACTGCATGTATAAGCAATTTTGAGTTTCTAATAAATTTTCTAATAAAACATACATGACATTTAAAACTACTTACCTTTTTTTTTTTTTACCATTTTTCCAAAATATGGTCTGTTTTGCTGTTTAATGTTTACAGACATTGGTCTAGTAAATCTTGAGGTGTAAAATAACTTTTGATTTATTCATCCAAAATTAGAGAAATTCCTTTAAATAAAAACTTCAAGTACATCCTACTTTCCTCATTATACAGCTATTTATGGGTTCTGCAATTCCATTCATGTTCTTCCACACTGCATAATTTGTAAGGGGCCTGCTGTTAAAAATTGGCTATGTGTCAAGTATAAACAAAAAACAGATAATAAGACAATGTAGTGTACTTAGCATTTAAATATTTATTTAAAGTACACTTTCATAAGTTTAAAAAATGCTACATGTAATTTTAGGCCTATCAGTACTTATAATTTCATTAGTATAGCATAGCAATGGTTTAGTTGCAGTTTTAAAACTTAAATAATCATGAGAGGCAATGGTAATTTGCAGTTTCAACCACTGTCTATAAAAAATGAAAAAAAAAAAAAAGACAGATTATCCACATAAAAATGCTGTGAACATGTTAGAATGAGTCAGCATTTAAAGTTTTATTCAGTATGAAGTGTCAATATTAAAAGTGTATTACAATTGTAAAGCAGCTTTACTGTAAACCAAAGCAAGAAATACAACTCCTTCGGGTAACAAAATAAAAAGAAAACATTGACACAGTCAGGAGACCAGTTCTTTTCAGGCCAAGCTGAGGAATAAAGTATATTTTTAGCCAGTAGTTGACGACTTAATAGAATAATCTTAATGTGTCATATGAAACACTTACTTTGCATTCATTTACACATCTGTTCTTGTTTAAACTACTGAAAAATGACTTTTGTGGGAAGTTTGGAGAGAAAAGCAAAATGTTTTGTAATCATGGGGAGCATATTTGTCCAAAAAAAATCTGCTCTGAGATTTTGGCCCAATCATTTCAGAGGCTTCTTTCTAAACACCTAAACCATCTTAGTTTCCAATGCAGTGCCCAGTTGCATAAAACTGAAAATTTGTTCAAATTAGTTGGTGCAGGGATTGGAATATGCATGTCGCTTTTGTGAGTGTGTTTCATTTATTGTTTAAGCTCTGTGTTGCCCCTCTTGAGAAAGCGGAGGAGGAAGAAGGCTTCCACCACAGTGTCGGCTACAGCCCCAGAGTGCCCGTTGGTGTCGGCTGCAGCTCCAAAGCACCCACTGGTGTCGACTCCAGCCCCAGAGCACAACTCAGTGCCCGCGCTGCCCAGGCTCCTTGCCCTGTCGGCCCCAGCCTGGCTCCTTGACCTGCGTGCACCACCTAGACTCCATGCCCTTCTGGCTCTAGCCCAGCTCCTTGTTCAGCCAGCTCCCCACAGGCCTCCAGCCCCGCTGGCTCCCCTCAGAACTCCAGCCCTGCCAGCTCCCCTCAAGCCTCCAGCCCTGCCAGCTCCCCTCACTGATCCTCCCTGGGTGGTACCTCTAGTCCCACTATGGTTCCCTGTCTGTATTGCTTTTCCAGTAACCCTGCCTTTCCCCAGGGGTTGGGTGGGGATTGGGGCTTATGGGGGTTGGCTATTAGCAATTCTTGTTTTTGTGGGAGAGTTTTGTTATTTATGTTATTTATGTGTCTTTATTCTGAACATGCAGTCTCGCATAAGCTGCACATTCTTGTCTTTGATTCGAGTGTGCACGTTTTCCCAAAGAAGCTCGTGCTTGCTCGTCCTGATTGGTTGACGACATGCTGTTTTGTTCACATTATGGCACTGTGTTTACACTAAGCCACGTGCTGTTTTGTGTGAACATGCGGTCAATAGAGTAGTCAGTTCATCATGAGACTGTACTAATTCCTTAAATAAGCAGATAAACAGATGTTGTGATTAAAGGTGCATTATGTAAGTGGTTGAACTAGGAATTGCACTCCTGGTTCAAAATACATTTTCACTCAATCGACTCCACATACGTGCAAGTGATTGACAACAGTGTGTGCCTGACTATCAAGCATAAAGGCTGATTGAAGGCTGATTTAAATCTTGTTAAATAAATAAAAGCAACGGCCCCCATTAGAAGCAATATTTTCAATATTAAAAGGAGTTTTTGTCCTAACCAAGACCTGAAATTTAGACTTAAGAAATGGCTTAAATGTCTTGCAGCTGAACAATAGAAAACTAAGACAGTGATCACCTAAGGTACACCTCATGTGCTTTTATTCAGTGTTAAATGCTAATAGTGTGAGTTTGAATGCTATTTTACATAACATTCATTGTCATACTACTGAAATCAGCAGCAGATAGTTCACCTCAGATCTACAAAATAAAATAAACTATTTGAAATTGAACTTTAGAACTGTGAGTAAAGTGGACGCCAGCAATTATCAGTAATTCAGCATCATCATGTTTAAGAGGTTTAAAGGGGTGGTCCAGAGTATAGATTGTGGGGTGGTTGCTTGTGTTTATAAGATACAAAGCAATGTGTAGATAGATCAATTTTTTAACAAATAAAAATACTTACAGGTTGTGGCTCACAATCCACAGCTTCTTCTATTAAAGTTGGAGCTGCTCCTTTTTTGAGGAGTTTTTAGCCGAATCCACCACTGAACAGTGAGAGTTTCTGGAAGTTGTCCTTGGTCAAATGCTAGCTATATGTATTTTTATAATTCTCTGGAACATAATTAAAATTAAATTGTAAGCATTTCCCTCTTTGTATCATGTCCTTTGGAAGCCCAAATACAGAAACAGAACAAGCTCTGTGGAAATGGCAGCATTTGGACAGCATTTTAGCTTTCTCTGCTATAACATTACAGTGCATCTTGTCAAGTAGTGTGTTGTTAGGACACAGGGTTACAATACCTGTAACCTAATGTTTACTTTTGTAATATTTATATTTTTTGCTTATTAATAACCACCTCATGTGGAACTCAGGATAATTACACATAAACGAACATTTTTAAAGCCAAATAACTGACTTTAGCATTGTTTTTCAGACAAACAAGTATGTTTAGATATTTGTTTCTTGAATATCTGCAAACATATTATGGTATTTTTATGCTTTAGAAGAGTCAAAAGCTTACATACAGCACATTTAAGTCGTGAATTGAATGTGTCTACTGTTGTCAGATCATTTCTGTAAGCAGGTGGCAGAGTAGATGAAAAACAGGCTTACTTTGAGTGAACCAAATCACAACCTCTATACATTTCACTGAAGTTATAATGCAGATTTCATCATAATAGTAGTGGCATGGGGCTAGGCATTCATTATGGTTCAGCTACAATTTAAGTGAAGTTAGCATTTGTTATCCTGAAACTGCAATGACGTATGGCTCTGCCTGCATTTGTACTTCTTTTGCACTCTCTGACACACCTGAAAGCTTCTTAAATAGCATACAATCTCTTATTCAGTACTCTTGTGCTTTAAATGTCAAAAACACACACAGTTTTGTCAAAATGCCATCTTGTCTAATACAAGCATAACCACAGCTGAATATCAAGCATCAAGTGAACATAAACAACTGGGGGGGGGGGGGGGGGTGTTTATCACAACACATGATAACACATGACACGTGACAACACATGATAAAAAGCTAAAGCAAATAAGTGTGTTTTAGTGACCTCTGAACAGACTCAAAAGTAGGAGATGTTCTGAAGGAGCATAAAAAGAAAGATCGTTCCAAAGTCTTGGAGTTGCTACTGAAAAAGCTCCATCACCTTGATATTTAAAGTGTAATTGCATAACTGTCAAATAGAGTTGATCCTTAAAGCAAAGAGATCTCACGGGTTGGTATATACTAATTAGCTCAGAAATATAATCAGAGGCCAGGCCTTGGAGGGATTTAAAAACATACAACAGTCAGCAAGGCCCCCGCCACGACCAACAGACTTTGGAGAGCTGAGAAAAGAACAGGTGGAGAAAGTTTAGAAAAAGGAGCCATTTTACCAATGTTTAGCCAAGTCTCGGTAATGAACAGAAAAAGTTGTGTGAGAGGAAGAACTCAAAATAAAAGTTTTGTTTATGATCTCGCATTGATAAATGTCATTGACACTGAAGCAGAACCAGAAAATGAAGTAGAAGAATTACGCGTTCAACATAAAGAGAAAATTTCTCTTGCACTTCTTTGCAATTTCTTGCACATTGTATGTTTTATTTTTAAATAGGTTGTTAAGTAGGCTCATTTTTGCTTGTAACTTGTTGGAGGACTTGGGGAGTTTGTTTAAGTAATTTCCTCACTTTCAAAACACTTTAAAAAAAAACAAATTTGAAAGTGAGGAAATTTAAGTAATTTCCTCACTTTCAAAATTAAGTAATTTCTTCACTTTCAGAAACAAAACCTAGACCAAAAACCTAAAAATGTCTAGATATCTTTAGTGTTTGTTTGAGAGGGTGAACAAGGATTTCAGTTCGCCTATTTGTCAATGTGTGATATGGGGTTGAGCAAGTGTCTTTCACATTCCACATAAGACGATGATGGCCCAAGTTCTTAAGGTTACTTGCTAAATATCTCAGTGACTACAAGCCCTCTGCACAGATTCTTGAAAGCTCATCCTTAATGCCACTGGTAAGTAAGTGGTCTACTACCGACTAAATGGCAGCTCTACATCAATATTTCCAATCTACAGAAAATATATATTTTTTCTGATAATAGCTTTTAACTTGTTTTCAATTGATGAACATCACTCTGTGACAGATCTGAACTGAACCAACATTAAAAATCTGACTTGATCTAAATTATGACACTTTTAAAGTGGCATTGGAGACTAATTTCAACTTTCATAGTTAAGACTCCATATTTGAATCTGTTGTTTTCCAGTGGGTCTCTGTGAAGCTGATTTTAACAAAATGAGTAGTGTTGAAGAAATAAAGATAATTTGACTTGACTAGCATTTACTCATTTTTAATACACATTTTATTAGATTTTCACTGACAGCCCAAGTTTAGCCTTGTTTTAGCCAAGCTGTCCACATTTAGATGTCTATTAGACGTCTAATAAAAACAAAATTGTTTTCTGGGCTGTGGCCACATCTTTTTTCAGATATGATGCTTTTCATGACACATAACAACAGCTAAACTACCCAAGACCCTCAGAGTGGGTGGATAACTAGCACACTTCGAGCTTAAATACACAAATCCAAAACAGGTTACTCTTGTTTTACATTGTGGACTGCTTGCACTAGTGGTCTCACTAGTGCAAGTCTCAAGCCTGATTGCATGGCTATCATTAGTTTGTTATAGTAACCTTACATGGACATGGTTAGATCACAGTCTGTGGAGGACAAATCCTGGTAGAAAAATATGTTTCTCTGGGTCTCTGGGTATTCGGGCATCATGGTCAACGTGCTACCCACAAACTAGGTAAATGTGAGCTGAAAATTCACATTTAAAGTCTTTCTGCTGCTGTGTCAATACCAATTAACCCCCCCCCCCCCACCCCACATTCTTGCGGCTAGAATAAAAATAAATGAAGTGTAAATAGTTCTGTAGTGGGGACCCCTGATAAAGCAGTGGTGTAAAAAATGTAAACGAAAGAAAATATAACACATAACCCAAATGAAAAGTTGCTTTTCAGAAACAACACAACAAACACAGATTGCCAAAAGGATCCTCAGATAATTTGTTAGATACTTCAGCATGTATTAGATATTAACGGCATTAATCATGAATCATAAAAATTCTGTGATGGGTACTTCTTCAAAACCACATCTATTTTTGTTCCCTCTCTTCTACTATGTGTTATTATTATTACTAAATATGTATTTATAATTTAATAAACATTTTATTGATACAGTTTAAAGGAATTTTATAGATACACTGTGTTTCATTTAAAATAAAATATAAATAGAGAAATTGTCCATAGTCTCAGCTGAAGAGATACAGTTTTAAGCACTCATTTTTAGAAATAGGCAGATTGAGGTAGACAAAATGTGAATATGTCAACAGGCTAACAGCATGGAACTTTATGTTTTTACCACTAGAGGGGGGTACTTTCCCTGTAAGCATGACTCAGTGGGAATGAACCAGTCTATGGAATGAACACGGAGATGAAACTGCACTACTTGTCTTGAACTGTGTCATATCCACCCCGGCTTGTTTACATCAGCCATGCAGTATTAGAGAAACCATTTGAAGTTGAACAGTGCTCACCCACAATCTCTCTTATCTCCATCTCTCAGAATGACAATATCAGTGCTTACCAATGGCTTAACACTAAATATCACACCCAACAAAATTACATGCAATTAAATGCAGTAAAGCATGTCATGCAGAAAGAAACAGTTTATTACATAACACTCCATGTGTGTGTGTGTGTGCGGTGTGTGTGTATGTGCGTGTGTGTGCGTGTATGTGTGTGTGTGTGTGTGTGTGTGTGTGTGTGTGTGTGTGTGTGTGTGTGTGTGTGTGTGCAGGAGATAACTGTTTTAGTGAAAAGAGCATGAGAGTGCTGAGCTGGAAAATGGTAAACAGGTGACGTCAGGAGTTGTGGTGAGGAATCCATTTTCAAACGGAATAGTGTGTGCGTGCGCGTGTGTGCGTGTGCGTGTGTACGTTGGGGGCGGGGGGGGGGGGGGGGGGGGATTTGGGTTTGGTTTAGCAGAGGTCAGTACATGGACAATACTCTGTTGTCCAGCATACTTGAGGTAAGCTGATGTCACAAAATCAGTTCTGTATCTCTAGCTCACACGTTTACCACACCACACACATGTGCTTATTTCCAGCTGTCGTTTGTGAGGCTATTGCTGTTTTAATCTTTATAGAATTGCTCACTGTACTGCACATCAGATAACTTAAGCATTACTAAACCACAGCCTACCAACACTTTACTCAAATAAGCTGTTGGAGACCAGGGGGAGGATCGTCATGACCATGCAGAAATTGTGCTGAAATCTCTACGAGTGAACATAGTTTACATCACAAACTCATTTGTACTTAAAGTTATTTTCTTTCTCTCCTTTGTGTTGTTGGAATTATTTTCTATTTCTAGACACTGGGATATTCTTTATTTATCGGTGAAGGACCATGTAACTTCACTTCCTCTTTACTACACCAACTATGATGTGTTATATTAACAAGTGGAGTTAGACGGTTAAGGGATAGGTAAACAAAAAGATGAAAAGTCCATTATCATTTAATTACCCCCATTCGATTACTAACATGTATGCATTTGGTTCTTCTTATTTTTTTAACAACATAAAGCAAAAAAGAAACAAAACAATTTCTATATAACATCCATATGAATTCCATTATATACACAAATTGATGAACATTGTCAAAAATATCTTCTGTAAAGTTTCAGAAATGGAATGAGGGGTAGTAAATACATTTTTTTCCCTAATTAAAGTACAGTACGTTCTACACCGCGATTTATTTAGTGATCTATTTCTTTTTCTAAGCTATGAATGAAATGTGCATCATTTAAACAGAGGATTAGTGTACACCCTCAAGGTTTATCCTGGTCATCATTTTTTTTCACACATACTGTGTATTGCTATGTGTTAGCTTTATTCCAACATCTGCTAAGTTCTTGACCTCCATCCACAAATTTAGAATGACTCACACCTACTCTTCAGGTTAGTTAATGCCAGGTGTGAACAGGGTCTATAACTCTGTAGTAGTTGTTCATGAGTCCCTTGTTTGTTCTAAACACTTCATCAGAAAAATCCTTCATGTCCAACAGATTCCAGAATCTTTTGCATAATTGGGTCTTTCTTAGACTATGGGCACTTTTATTTTATTTGGTCATATATCCAAAAAATATATAATGTTGTTCAAATAACTTTTTCTTTGTCCAACTAACACTTAGGGCCCTATCTTACACCTGGCGCAATAAGGCGCAGAATGGGCCACCTTAATTTTCAGACCACTGCAACCCTAATTTTCTCATTCTGCACCACGTTGTTTAAAAAGCAAATCCATTTGCCCCATTTTGTGGACTCATGGGTAAGCTGGTCTAAAATCAAGGTGTGTTAAGGCGCATCGTTGACGTGTTGCTATTTTGAACAACTGAAATAGACCGCGCCATTGACCAAGAGCAGGTCTAAAGTCCGGTGCAGAGTGCATTAGTTATGCACCTATGTGGGTTCAAACGCTTACAAATTAATATGCACAAAAATATTAAAGGATTAAATGTTACAAAAATGATTATTTCTACATAAATTTAAAAACCATTGCCTCCATGCCTCATCTCGAGGGGCTTTTTCAATTCATTCATGACAATTTGCATAATGGTATTATTATTAGCAGTATTATTTATTATATGCATATTTATATTTGTTTTAATAAAAAACAAGTTTAGATTTGTCCACCTGATGGGTTTTGGAGACGTATGCATCACTATATGGGGCGTAAGAATAGGATGCATGTTTGGATATAAGTAACCACTCTTTGTGATTATTGTTCATTTATTTGTTTGCTGGAAATTAAAACTGAATTAAGAAATAGTTTTGAAACAAATCTTTGCACTTAACAAACTAAATAAAAATTTTTACTAAATTCAATATGTAGGCTAATGAATGTCTTCAGTAGTGTGCGTAAAACACCGTTTCCTTATCCATGAAAGTAAAGGAGTTTAGAGTAAAAGTAAAGATAATGAGAAATTAAAGAGGCCGAATGGAGGAGGCTCGTTATTTATCCTCGCTCTGCAGATGGTCTGTTTAACTGTTTTATGTTTAGTATATGTTTTCAGTACAGCAGGGCCAAAATAGTTTACCATGTTGATGCAATTGATTGAGCAGGTGAACTCGTGAAACAAAATAACGCTGTCACACAGTATCTGTGTCATTTCCACCACAACACTGTAATGTCCCTTTAAACGGTTTGTGTGGAAGATTGTTTAGGTGGTTTCTATAAAAATGTTCACGAAGTAAACATTAAAAGTTCATTCAACAACACATGAAGATTCAAGGTAAATATTGCTTGATAAGGTAATATATTTATTCTGTCATTTCCAAACATGCTGATCTTCAAGGGTGTTTTTAAAAAGTGAATAAAATTAAGATAGATAAGAGAATTTTGTAAACATGAAATGCTAGTATCAGTTCAAAGCTAATCGGTGAAGCTATCTTTCATTTTTTCACAATAAACTGTTTAAATGTCATTTCCACCACACTGCCCTCTGTGAGGAAACAGACAGCATGTGGTGGAAATGACATTTATGGTTACAAAACACAATTGATATGGATTGTGAAAGTACAGGGGTTGGACAATGAAACTGTTTAGTGTTTAGTGTTTAGTGGCCAATTTAGTGTTGTAAGTTTGATACAGTCCTTGACAATCCTCTGGCTGTGTGTATGCAATCATTCAGGATTATGAACTGCTGTGAGTGTGTGTGGTGCATGACTGGAACTTGTAGTCCATGAAATGGTGGATTTGTATTCCGTTAGCGATGTATATACCAGCGTTCTGCTCAGGCTGGATTGCTGGTGACCGTGATAGAGCACAAACTCCTCAGGAGGGAGGTGGAGCAGAGACAGATCAGAGGGAGGGACAGAGGGCCAGGACCATGCAGCGGAGGTGTACCTGAGCTGCGGGGGACCTGGAGCGTGGAGCTGCGGAGGGCCTGGAGCATGGAGCTGCGGAGGGCCTGGAGCGTGGAGCTGTGGAGGGTCTGAAGCATGGAGCAGCGGAGGCCCTGGAGAGTGGAGCTGGGGTAGGTCTGGGGGCTCAGGTTCAGCAGGCACTGGTGTATCATACACACACAGTGGGTCAGGACGCTCTGATTCAGGAAGCACTGGCAGTTTAGAAATTCCCAGTGGGTCAGGAGGCTTGGGTTCAGGATACACGGACAGTTCATTTAACCCCAGTGGGTCAGGAGGCACTGGAACTTCATCTAACCCCAGTGGATCAGGAAGCTTTGGTTCAGGAGGCACTGGCAGTTATTTAACCCCAGTGGATCAGGAGCCCTTGTTTTAGGAGGCACTGGCAGTTCATATAACCCCAGTGGGTCAGGAGGCACTGGCAGTTCATCTAACCCCAGTAGGTCAGGATGCTTTGGTTCAGGAGGCACTGAAGGATCACACGGCTCTGGTGAGTTTGGGACGTCACAAGGCTCTAGGACAGGGCTATTCAATTACAAATTCAGTTGGGCCAGATTGTCAAACCAAGAAGGTTAGCTGGGCCGGTCATTTTAGTGGCAAAGCAGCTTGTAATGACAAATTTTAAAACCAACACAAACTAATTTATTGAAAAACATTAGGTTTATTCGTTGTTTCTCTTTTAACTTTGGTCAGTTTGCAGAGCAAAAGGTACATACAAAAAGAGCTGAATTAAAAGAATCTGAGGGCGTACTCACACTTTGTACAGTTGCCTTGAACTGGGCCGAAGCACCCTTGTCCCCCCTTCCGTCTCCCCCGACGGCCCACACTCACATTGCATTCGGGCCTGAGCGCACTTACGTCATCGATGATGCGCTGTTCAGTAGAGAAGCACCCTCGGTCAGCACAGTGGAGATTTCTTTATATCGTTTTAGTCATTTGATATGCAGTGACACGCAGTCAAATATTTTACCGAACAGATCAGCCACTTTTGACGCTCATAAACAATCATAAAGTCCTCATGCTGCAGGAATCAGGAGGTTTGCTAAAGGTGCAGCTGTGGTGCAGTAAGGGGTTTGTGTGTTTAATAATCTACTAAATAATAATTATAATTAATAAATTCATATGTAACAGTCCCTTAAAAGTCACGTCTCGTCTTCAGTTTCGGGCTCAGGCGCACTTTGCATTCTACAAGCGTATACCGCACCTCAGCCCAAGTGAACCGTGTTCCAGCACACCTCTTCCAATCGGGCACGCTCTGCATTGTTTGCGTTTTGCAGGCTACATAATTTCCATAGGAATGCACGTTTTTGGCGGGACCATAGACATAATAAATACTTATCTATATATGAATATTATATATATATATATATATATGAATATTATATATATATATATATATATATATATATATATATATATATATATATATAAGTTATATTAAATCATTTGTGACTAATATATATTCATTTCTATGAGCGGAACCACGGGCTGGGCCATTTGCAGGTTGATTCTGGGCTGCATGTGGCCCGCGGGCCGCCAATTGAATAGCCCTGCTCTAGGAGATCACACGGCTCTGGTGAGTTTGGGAAGTCACACGGCTCTGGCGGCACTGGAAAGTCACATGGCTCTGTCAGCCATTCGTGGAACTGAAGTGGTGGCTTTGGCCTTTTGTGGAACTCAGGTGGCAGCTCTGGCCTTTCGTGAGACTCAGTTGGTGACTCTAGCCTTTCGTGGGACTCAGATGGCAGCTCTGGCCATTTGTGGGACTCAGGAGGTTCCCCAGGCCATTCGGGGAATACAGCAGGATCTAGCACCCCTGGCCATTCGAGGAATTCCGGAGGATCTGGTGCCCATGGCCATTTGGGAGGATCTGGAGCCCCTCTCCGGGACTCAGGAAGAGGAACTGACAACTCTGGAGGATCTGGCAGTGACGAAGGATCAAAACAGATGGGCAGTTGTGACCATTTTTTCTGACTGACTCAAGTCTTGGTTAGATTTACTGTAGGGGTGAGTCTTTAAACTGGAAACTAAGGGTCTGTCATGGTATAGGGTTGTATCAGTGCCCTAGGCAAAGGTAACTTGCACTATTAATGCTGAAAAGTATATAGATTTTGGAGCACAATATGCTGCATTCTTTTCCAGGGATGCCCATGGATAGTTCAACAAAACAAAGCAAAACCCCATTCTGCAAACATTACAAAGTTCTGGCTGCGAAGGAAGAGGATATGGGTACTTGACTGACCTGCCTGCAGTCCCGGCCTGTCTCTAATAGAGAATGTGTGGTGCATTTTGAAACACAAAATGCAACAACGAAGACCCTCAAGAGTCTAACTCTTAAAACCCCTCATTCTGTTACTGAAATCAGGTCGGTGCATTGATTTGCACAAATACTTCTATATAAAGCTCTAAAGCTCCAGGCTGCAGCAGAGGCCACAGAAGTGACATTAATTTCTGCAACTTAACAGCCATTGCTCACATGTTCTTCATAACAGATAGCAAAGCAATCTATTACATAACATTATAATGATTATAGTAAGCTAATCTACTTCAAGGTTATCCAGTGCTGTGTAAGGCTTATGAACAATAGAGGTCCAGCTTGTACAGTATATGTTTTAGTAGAAAACCCATAAACAGAGAGCAGCAGAATATAGTTTTGGGTCTCATCATTCAGCTACCCTTTTAACCCTTTTGAACTCTGCATCCATTTCAATGGACATAACATATCATGTTTTTTTGTTCTGGAGCATTCCACCAAATGTTCAGAAGAAAAGTAAAAATCAAAAATTTTTATTATTTTAAATTTGATATTGGCATGTTTTGATATTGTTTTGTAACTGTAAAAGTAAAAGGAACTGTTGTTTTTTAAAAGTAACTGTTTTGACTTGATGTGCATTGAAATGGACTTGTAGATGGTCTCATTTATGGTCTAAAGGGGTAAAATATCACATCTGAAATTATAATCATGGATCTTTTTTTTTTTACAATCTTTTTTTTTTTTTTTTTGCAGTGAGAGCTGCTGCACCTGAAGTTGCACACAAAACACAAGAACACAAACAATCCGAAAATAATACATACATATTTTGCATAATGTGTGTGTGTGTGTGTGTGTGTGTGTGTGTGTGTGTGTGTGTGTGTGTGTGTGTGTGTGTGTGTGCGTGCGTGCGTGTGCGTGTGTGTGTGTGTGTGTGTGTGTGTGTGTGTTTTTGTGTGTGTTTGTTAAAACAGCTTAGGTTACGCTTTTATAACATTGTTTTGCTTTTCTTCTCAATTGGGCCAATACCCACTAAGAGGCTTTTTCAACATTGAAAACAATAAAACAGCTGAATAATCAACAAGCAGTCAGGTTAATCTGAGGTAACATCCGTAATAATTGCATGATAAGGTGTACAGTACAAACAGGACTTTGTGAGCAGTAAAGAAAACAAGGCTGGCTTGTTTACAGACAAGAGAGGTTTGAAATTACTGATGTAATTTTAATGTTATTTTAACAACTAGAACATAGATTGTTTCACATGTGCATTTGAGGATTACACAAGAGTGAACTATACTGTATTGCAGGGCTGTTCAGTTAGTTTGTCATGGGGGTCAGTTCATGAAAAGCATCCCAAATGAAGGGCCGGAGAGATATGACTTGTAATATAAATGATGACATAACAGCAATATAAGCCCATATGCTGTATTTTTGCTCCTTAAGACACTACATTGTATTTTTCTACATTAAAACATTAATATGTTGTATTTTGAAACTACATAATATCACTGCATTGTACAATGTGACTTTTTTTTCAATGTGGCTGCTCTGTATTGTATCTATGTATAATTACAACAGTGTAATAGACTATAATGTCACTTTTACATGATAGTCAGTCTGATCAGCTTGGACACACCTAATTCATGACCGGCCCTTTTTCTATTCCATGTATTGCACCATTTTATCTTGCTACTAAATACGTCTGTTTTTTGTTTGTTTGTTTGTTTGTTTGTTTTTTGTAGAGATTACCTCAGTTGCTTTCCAAACCCCTGAGGTAGATGGGATATTATGAGCAGTACTTACTCGCAGGAGGAAAGGTCAGTGAATGCATTTTAGACACGGTTCATTCTCCCATATTAAAGTTCTTTATTTAGGATTTTAAGAATGAAGAATAACAATGAAGGGACTAGTATTTGTAGATAGAAACTAGTGGGCTAGTGGTTTCCATTTCACATAACTGATGTGTTTTGTCTTTAGTATCCTCGTGCCTTGAAGAAGTAATATCTTATGTATGTCAAATCCTGTGGTGTTTACACACTACATCTGGGAAGAGAGTGCAACCCAAGTTCATGTGCTTGACAAGATGGCACTATTTTTACCATTCACATTGTTTTATAAATAAAGCCACACACAGCCAAAACATTACAGCCTTTTGATGGTACAAAAATGTTTAAATCCACAAAGTTAGATAATTTTCTTACATCATTTAGTGATGTACGAAAACCTTTCTCATCATTTAGTGCTTCATTTCTTTTTCAGCTTTTGGTCCATTGAGTCAGATCCGACAGAACGACAATAATAATGCATCTGCTGTTATGTTGTGTTACCTTTTCATCCAGAAAGATGTCTTTTCCCACAATTTCATATCACTGTCTGATGGTTGCAATTCACAACCTGTGCCAACTGGAATTATGACATTATAGACATAACAGTGTGACAGTGTGTGAAGTTGCTGCTTTGAAACATTGAAAAGTGAAAAATACTTTACAAATATATTTCACTTGATCTGTTTAACCTTTTAGTCCTTTAGGTTGTAAGCTGACAGGAAATCAAAGAGATGATGCTCACTTTAAAGGATTTAAATTTCATTTCCTTCAATCTTTGTGTAATATGACTGAAAGCTGTTATGACATTTTGACCTAAACAGGAAACTTGAATGAACCCTTCAATTTGTTGCTCTGTGTAACAGTACAGAGCATGCCTGATGAAATGGAGAGTGCAATTGCAGCACATTTAATGAATAACTTTATAACATAAATAATAATATACATAAAAATCATTTTTACTTAAAAACTTGCTAAATAGGTGCGACGCAGTGGCGCAGTAGGTAGTGCTGTCGCCTCACAGCAAGAAGGTCGCTGGTTCGAGCCTCGGCTGGGTCAGTTGGCATTTCTGTATGGAGTTTGCATGTTCTCCCTGCGTTCGCATGGGTTTCCTCTGGGTGCTCCGGTTTCCCCCACAGTCCAAAGACATGCGGTATAGGTGAATTGGGTAGGCTAAATTGTCCATAGTGTGTGTGTATGTGTTTCACAGTGATGGGTTGCAGCTGGAAGGGCATCCGCTGCATAAAACAAATGCTGGATAAGTTGGCGATTCATTCCGCTGTGGTGACCTCGGATTAATAAAGGGACTAAGCCGAAAAGAAAATGAATGAATGAACGAACTTGCTAAATATTGCATGGACAATTCAAACATACAATTTTTCGATATTTTGTAAATCAAGGATACTTTAAAGTGCTCCACAGTCATATTATGGGAGTGATATAAACACAAGTCTCTTTTTTTCAAATTTCCTGGCATTTCAATTTTGAGGACCACCGCAAAACATGTCATAGCAGTGTAGTTTTCCTTGCCCGCCAAATTGTTTGACAGGCGTGTATTAACATGTCTCCATAGTAACATGTATTAACAAGACAGGATTTGTAAAGAAACTGAGATTAAAAGATCTCTTCCGACTATCTGTGATCAGCTGCAAGTTTAAAAAGTTTCTTAAAACAGTGCACATTTGTAATAAATAAAAGAAACTACAATCACTATGTAATTGATAAATGATGCATTACTTTATCAGTAGAACACAGTCCTAGTTCGTAGAAATTAAATCAGATGTATTTTGTACGGTTGCATTGCAGATATCCGTACAGCAGTGTATATTGTTTCCTGTCACATTTGTCTCGAGTCAATGTGCAAAAACATGTATTTGTACTGAAAGACTCATCATTGCAGATATGCTTGAATAAACTTCACAACACATACATCAAATATATTCATACATGTTCATATGACCACCTATAAATCGATGGCAAAAGTTTTTAATCTGTTGCCAAGCAACGTAAGAAGAAAGAGAATACATGAATGAATAGCAGTGAGGAATAAGATGCCTGTATAAGATTTTGTCTGCCTTTTGTTGACATATGGGATGTATATGATGTAAACTAAAAATGGATAAAATAATGTGTAAATAATGTAAAATAATGGATAAATGTGTTTTAATAAATATAAATAATTATAACAATGATGCTAATATATATAATAATCAATAATTTTTTCTATTAATAATATTTTAAGTGAAAGTTCAGGTTTAAATGTACAGGATAATAAGTTGGAACAACAGAGGTCAATGGAAACTCCCCAGCATCACAGAAAAACAAGCGCGTTTGTGTGTTGTGCTTGCATGGTACACTGTGTTCTCCTGTCTTGTTCCGGTTTTCTCCATGCTCAGAATAGACAGATAGACAGGAGGGGAGGGCAAGAGGGGAAGAGGAAAGAGGTGAGGGGGATAGAAGAGTGTAAATTATGGATGACAGGGTTCAGCTCTGATCAGAACAGCGCAGTGAGAATATTTCACATCTCTTAGGAAAATGTCCCCTATTTCCTGAACTCTTTAATGATGTGTTGGTTTAGAGCTGCTCTCAATGTCATCATACATAGAAAAGACACAAGGATTATGCCAGTGTATTATGCCATTTTGAGACAGGAGTATGACAGTAATAATTTGCAATGTTTTTCCAATAGTACAGTGCCCTAATCAAGAATACCAGCATTAACGATTAACATGCGTCTGGAAAACCCCTTCTGTTTGATGTCTGTCTGTTGCCTGAAACAATTTTCTGAATTTATTCACACAGTCAGTATAAGCTAGCATTGTATTATATTATTTGATTCCAGTCTGAATAGAAAAAATAAAATAAAATATATTTCAAAAATCTGAATTTTAATAGCCTAACTCACTATCCTTTGGCTTATGAACCACTAATTATTCTGGTTTTATGTGGCAGATGCCACTCCAGCCTGAAATCATGGGATTGGAACTGGTCTTTGGAGTGAGTCGCCATGATCTCAAAGCCTCTTTGTTGAGTCCCATTCTGAATATTCTGTTACAAAAAAAAGCTGTGTTCTTGGCTTTATCAGGTTATTTAGAGTTTTCTGCCACAGAGTTTTGTCACATTTGCTCCTGATATTATTTCAGATGACATAGTCAGCATGGATACACACCTAGAATGCTAAAGGTGAAATGGCCCACAATTTCCCTACCGATGACATTGCATGTCAGCAATGAGTTATATAATGCACCTAAAGGGCAACACAAATGATCTTACAGTTGTTTTTTTCCAGGCTTTTTTGAGAAGACACTGCCACAAGCACTCTATGATCTATGTTTTTAGTGGTCTGTGGCATGTACTCATAAAGTCTTTGTTGTTTTAAAGGCCATAAAAACATAGTAACAGGTCATTATCAAGAGTCTTTTAGAAAAGTATCTTTCATTGATAAACCAACTTTGGTTCCATGATGTGTTTTTGATTTAAAAGCAAATGTTTTACCTTTTGTTGTGAAAGTTATTCTCTAGATGACAATACTAAAAAATAAAACCTTAAATTTTCTTTAAAAGACCCGAAGAAGCTCACTGAGGATAGTAGTAAAGCTTATGTCATAACTTTTGAGTAATTGTTGCCCTTTACTCTGTAGATATTGTATTTCAGTTAACAAACATATTTGACCTTTAGTACTACAATATTATTTCAGAAATATAGTTTATAATATAGGTGAATGTACTGACAAAATCTATTAACAAAAATGTAAACATAATCTCATTTTCGGAATTGTTAATTTTTTTAAAGCTGGGTTCAAATGTAAAGCTAGGCATGTAGATTTTCTCACAATTCAGAATCATTAATGCAAAAACATCACATTAACAAATTACACGGTTAATGCCCTGATCATGCATTCTCATTGCTTTTTTTTTTTTTTTTTACCTCTAAGCTACTTAAACAAAGCCTATTTTATACCTGGCCTTACCAAAAATGTATCTACCTGATAAAGAAGCTACACCACAGTCAATCAGTTCAGATAGTTTTCACAGTGTTAAATTCCACACTCTTATCAGAGCTTATATTCATACACCCACCCAACCAACCATCCAACCAACCATCCACACACACGCAAAAAAGGATTTGGAGAAATATCTATTGACAAGAAAATAATCATTAATTTCTCTAAAATGCATATCATGTTTATTTGTTATTTTATTTTATTTTATTATTTAAAATGTTAGCACAGTAGGGCAAAACACAACGGCATAAGACCACAATGGAGCAATATTAAGATCACAATGCAGCGACATTTCAAAAAGCAAACATTAATTTCACAACGCAGCGACATTGAGATCACAGCATAGCAACATTAAGATCACAACGCAGCAGCATTTCAAAAAGCAAACATTAATTTCATAATGCAGTGACATTAAGATCACAACTCTGAAACATTTCAAAAAGCAAACATTAATTTCACAACACAGAAACATTGAGATCACAATGCAGAAACATTTCATAAAGCAAAATATAAATTTCACAATGCAGCTACATTACTAGAAACAACAAAGTTATGAGGTCACATAGTTTGTCCAATGTTATGTCAATGAGACTTTTCCAAATTTTCCGGGTCAGCTTTCGGAAAACCATAAAGTTGAATCAGTTAGAAAAGATATAGCAATATAATTCCGAATAGTTTGGAGGTTTGGTGGTTGTAGTATGAAAGGTCTAGGGGGAGATGTATTCTTAAAATAGTCTAAGAAGAAGGAGAAAATTAAGTAGTATAACAGGATGTTGGCTTTCTCAAGCCACCATAATAAAAGCAAAGTAAAATGTAAACGCATAGCATAGTAAAGTACTTGAATAAATCTGTTGCGGTGATCCTATAGTTGCTATGGTAACACAACATACAATTCTACCATCATAGGATATAATATAGGCTACTACAATACACCACAGTTTAGTTTACAACATTACTTATTACAGATTATAAGATCTCTATGTTTATAGGATTCTGTACCATTCAAACTGTTGTAAATATTGCAATGTATGCAGTGCAATACACTTAGTATGGTTCAAAAACACTATAGTATTTGGTACACACTACTATAGTATTTTTTTCATGTGAGCTATATGACATGATTTTGATGCAGAGCTGATTATATATATCGTTAGCTGTTACCACACATTATAGGCACACAATATTAGGCAGAAAACATTCATTTGGAAATTCTTCCCAGTGCCTCCTCAACTCAACTGTCTTTATATATTTATTTGAAAAGCTTCAATCTGAGACAATATTTAACCTATACTGCCATTTAATATCTTATCTGAAACAGGTGAGACAACTGTCTAACACAATCTAACACAAGTGAGAATAAACAGTAATTTCAATATATATGAACATTTAAATTTACAGCCATTTTAATTTATAATAAAATGTAAGCTAAAAACATATAAGAAATAAGCTAAGCTAATGTTATACTTTCATATTCATAAAAAGCTTTCAAAGCTTGATCATGTCTGTTGATTGTTACCAACAGTTAAAAGCACAAAAAATGGGGTAAGAATTGTTCTTACCTGTGAAATGTAATTCCCAGAGATTAATGGATTTTACTCAATTTCGGTTAGGGATATGACAGCGATGCTAGGCTGGGTGACCGGAAAAAATGTTGACTGCATTGATGTAACCATCCAGTGGTGTAGCAGACAGGCATGCATGGTACACTTTTTTGGGCCTAGCATGATGGTGGCCCACCAAAATTAAGGTTGTTAATTTCTGTCATTTCCTTGAAGGAAAACTGGTTCATTTTTAACAGAATAAATAGATTGATCATATTTGATTTAATGATCAATGGAAATACTATAATCCATTACATCCCATAGGCCTACACGAAACATGTTTCACTTTAATGATTCAAACGTTAACACTATACTCTAGGCAGTAACTTTACATATATCTTTCAAAACAACTTATTAAGTTCTTTGAAGTTCTCCTGATTGTGGAGGTGGTAGTGGTCTAGTAACTCTTACACGTTTACAGGCTGTATTACCAAAAAGATCACACTTTTAGTGTAATAACCTCACAAAATATGATGGCAGGGATATCCTAGATAAAAACTTTCTCCAGAGTGCTCAGGACCTCAGACTGGGTCGAAGGTTTACCTTCCATCAAGACAATGACCCTATGCACACAGCTATAATAACGAAGGAGTGGCCCAGCCAGAGCCTTGACTTAGACCCATTTGAGCATCTCTAGAGAGACCTAAAAAGGCTGTCCACCAATGTTTACTATACAACCTGACAGAACTGGAGAGGATCTGCAAGAAGGAATGGCAGAGGATCCCCAAATGCAGGTGTGAAAAACTTGTTGCATCTTTCCCAAGATCTTTGCCAAACAATATTGCAATCCTGAAGGGCAATAAATGTTGTAACATTGTTGTGCATATTAAAATTTTGCCTTGACAAAAATATAGTATTTTACATAATATATTTCCCAGTATTCATTGTTTTCTCTTCTACTTTCTGCAGAGCAAAGTTACAAACAATAAGAAACTGAAGACATTTCTATATTTATTTATTTATTCAGTTAAAAGCTTATTAGAAGCATAAAACCACTGGCTTGACAGGCATGTGTACTTTACTCAGGTAAATTTCCATGCTAGAGGCCACACTTGACCCATTTAAGCTGTAAATCATTCTTAAGAGGAATCGGAAATAAACAGCTATACTAAGAACTTATTAATAAGTGACAAGGATGTGTTGACCATAATTCACATCAATTCAGTTCTGTTCATCTTTATTTATAATGCTTTTACAATATAGATTGTTTCAAAGCAGCTTAACATGATATTTCTCAGATGATAGAAGGTGGTTTTTGTGGGAGACATGATTTTCAAAAGTCACGTTTCTGTCTAATATAACACCTAGATCTTTTACAGTAGCGTTAATACTATCTTTGTATCCCTCTAATTGCATGTCAAGTTGTGAGATCTGCTGTGTAGAGGATGTTAGCCCAATAAGTAATACTTCTCTTTGTCTAAATTTAATTCATTCATTTTCTGTTCAGCTTAGACCCTTTATTAATCATGGGTCACCACAGCAGAATGAACCGTCAACTTATCCAGCACATGTTTTACGCAGCAGATGTGCTTCCAGCCGCAACATAACACTGGGAAACACCCACACACATTGGCCAATTTATCTTTTTCAATTCACATATAGCACATGTCTTTGGACTGCGGGTGAAACCAGCTCACATGGGGGAAACTCACGCCAACACGGGGAGAACAAGCAAACTCTGCATAGAAATGCCAACTGACCCAGCCAGGGCTCGAACCAACAACCTTCTTGCTGTGAGGTGATTGTGCTACCCACTGCGCCACTGTGCTGTCCTTGTCTGAAGAAAATGGTTGGTCATCCAGTCTTTGACATCTTTAAGACACTCAAAAGGCAAAGCAAATGCTTATAAACTTGCAAAAACAAGCCTACTAGAAGTTAAATAGCATATGATGACCAAATTCTTTTTAGAGCACAGATTTATCCATTTAAATTGAGATTTTTCTTTTATATTTTTTACAAGATTTTAATTTTCTTTTTGACTGAGATTAATAAAAAATCCATTTTTTTTTCAATTAGGGAAATGACCTATATAATGAAGAAAATGCTGACCTCTTTAAGTCACAGTTAGTGTTCTAAATCTTTTATCCTCTGTAACAGAGAGTGTTCACATCAGGCAAATAGGTCACAGCTGAGTATCCTTTTGCTTGAGGCGAATCTCCAACTAGACATCTATTAAAAGAGAACCAGTATCAGAATTACCTCTACTCTATATACAAGACTGGTACAGTACCATCATGTGTAAGGCATTTGACTTGAATAAGGAATTAGTTGGGATGATTACACACTATTAGTAAAACAAATCGGTTTAAGCTTTCATTCATCCCCTCAGCTGTAAAGTTGTTAAATTTAGGATAGATTTGTATTGTACAATGTGTTTTTGTGTATTATGTATGATTTGCTTGTATGCTGCAACTAAATTGGCTTTAGGAAATGAATAAAGACTGACTGACTGAACATTTGAAACTGTACAAAAATAATCTTAATCAATTGTCACTAGCTGTGTCTAAAAAATACTGTGGAAGTAGCCAGCCTTAAATTTAATTAATTAAATCAACATATAAAGGGCCTCTCTCACCCTGAACATCACTTGTTCTCCCCTCTGTTAGGTGGGAAAAGATACTGAACAATCTAAACAAAGACTAACATATTAAAGGACAAATTATTTACACAGAGAGTCAAATGCAAATCCTCCTCAGCTCCTCCTATACCACTTTCTGCTCGCAAACATTATTGGACATACATGTATTGTTTTGATCAGAAAGTCACATGCATTTTAGTGCATATTTTGCATGATAAAGTTTTATTCTATTCTATTCTGATCATAAAACATAATACATTCAAATAAGAATGTCTGTTTTGAAAAAGCTCTAAAATGCACAAAAGAAAACAGTAAAACAGAAATACATTTGGAATACATTGATGCAGCTGTTGAGACATTGTCACAAAGGTAAAGGTTGACCTATGATAAAGGGATAGTTCACCCCAATATGAAAATTTACTCAGCCCTTTATTCACCCTGAAGAGGTTCCAAACCATCATGGCATTATTAAAAATATATATACTGTATATTGACGAATGTTGAAGACTGACATCAAAAGGAAAAAAACTTACTATGTAATTTAGTGACTACCAGCTCTCAGCATTGTTCAAAATAACTTTTGTGCGTATGTTTAAGAGAAGAACTGAAACATGCCCCTTTAAACACCCAACCGGGAGCTTGGCCCACCCTGACCCCACATCAAATAACAACAATAATAACTGAGAAGGCAGCATACAATGTGAGCGTGGTATTTAAAACATGTTTTATCAAATCAGGCTCATTAACAATCTTGTCTTTTTACATTTTGAAACAATTCAAGTCGCATTAGATGAAAGAGCACTTAATTAGCTGACTAAAGTGCCGTCGATTGACATGTTGTCCCTATTATCCTTTAAATCTCTCAAATTATTATAAGTGATCTCCTTCAGTTATTGGATGTTTTAGCTGACAAGGGAAAAACAGCAAAAAAATGATTAAAAACAGTAGATGCCTTAGAAACTTGTATCTGGATGCAGCCTTGATTTTGCAAGCTGAAATTGCAAGCTGAAACTCGGACATGCAATGTCAGACACAATGCACTCATTGGAGCTAGTGACATCACTGTGAGTGGTGGAGTAAGGGGTGGGGGTGGTGTGAGCATTAAAATGCATTGCATGCAGCTCAGATTGCAACTGCACCAGGTCTGCACTCCTCTTGACACTGTTGTGCTTAACATTAGTGTATTCTGAATCAATATTGAGAATTTGAGATGTTGATTCATGGTAAAGCATACTCACTGCTCAGCATAGCGCCATGTATGTGCATTGATAAAAATATTATATGTGAAATAAAAACTGAAAAATGGTTAAATATGATAACAATAATTGGTAATTAATAATAATAGGTAATTAATCACCTGTCTACCTCTAGCAAGTCTAATATCAAAGATCTGCTATTTGTAATTTTTTCGTTTATATTAGTTAATATATTAGTTAATAAAACAATACTAATGTCCATGTTGGCTCAAGGTATCATATTAAAGTTGGAAAATCCAGTATCTTGACAACACTACAATTATTTTAAACATTATCATATGTATTAAATGCAACATGGATGATTCTATTGCAGGTATATTTGGCATTTCAAAAAATTAAAGAATAAAACTGTTTATAAACAATTGTTTTTAGTATCTTATTGAAAGCATGTATTTTAATAATCCAGGTCCTGTCAAATATTACTTAAAATATATATATTGTACAAATCTCATACAGAAACATTTATTTATCTCATACATATATATTTATTTATTTATTAATTTTTTTAAGGTTTTAAGGGTTAAAAAATGTTTTTTAATAGAAAATATTTCTTTATATAAAACTAATAATTTTATTGCTAATAACGCAAATAAATGCATTGTATAATAATGGATAAATGGATAATAATGCAAATAAATTCAAATGTGTTTATCCAATAAATAAATAAACATACTGTGCTATGTAGAACAAAAATGGAGCCAATTAATGACGAAATGTAGCTACTATTTAAAGTAAACTGAATATAAATTAATTGTGTGAAATCTGCCTTTTTAAGCATGTGTTACAACTAACCCTCTGACTGTTACAACTTGCTCCACAGGTGGGGTAAATAGTAAAATTTTTACTCCTGGCACTTTTGGCAATACTGCAGAGAAACCATAGGTCTGGCAATCATAATTTTAGTGCTCATTTGTTGGAGAGGATTGTGTGTTATTAAAAAAATATAGGGTTTGGCTAAGCCTATTACTTTGCTCATTGTTTGACCAAAACCAAAAAGTGTTACTTTGTGCCCCGCTCTCCCCTATAGTAACACGGGTCAGTTGTGACACTGTGATACCAATCTCCACAATAAGAGACTAGCTACTAATCAGTTGATTCATTTCACACATATTAGTCCTCATTCCACATATGAATAAGTAGAGTCCTGTGTCAACAGCAGGTCTTAGAGGAGAAAAACTACATTTGAACTAAGAAAGTATTATTTTTTACTTAAATTGTTTTTAGGATAGCAATTCCTGATTTGTAGTTAAACTTTGTCAAAGTTACATAATGTTATTTGTGTGTTTTTGTACACATTTGTAATGCATGTTGTTGGTGATAACGCTTTAGCTGTTGGCTGTAAGGTGAGCAAATTCATGGCTCCGGGTCAATTGTAACAACAAAACTCTTGGTAAGGTAACACCAGTGAAATGTTAACACCAATCCCGAACATATTCAAAACTGTATTTATATAAATTAATTTCATAGTTCCTATCGGACTTGAAATAGAAACACCTCAACGCCTAACCATTTTGTGTTCAGTGTTTGATCTGTCCTCTGTGGGCTCATGAAGCCTGCAAACACAAATACTGTTCAGTTGTTGAAGCTGATGCACATTTGCTCATTTTATGCAGCTTTGCAACACAGAGACACCCATTATACTGAAAACACAGCATTGAATAAAAAGATTTAAAACCTAGGTTTAAAATCATAATTCTTATTTTATACAGTTACATCTCAAATGTAAAAATTATAATGTTACATCTCAAATTAGTTTCAATCAAATTTTGAACGTATTGGCTTAAAAGATCTCAAAGATACAGAGAGAGAAATGTAAAACATGTTACAGCTATCCGGGTCCTACATGACTATAAAAAATACCTGAAATACTGATTCATCTGACCACAGTACATGTTTCCACTGTGTGATGGTCCATCCCAGACACCTCCAAGAAGTTGACATTGCTTCTGGTCACTGTTAACATAAGACTTCCTTTTGACACAGCAGTTTTAACTGGCATTTGTGAATGTAACTACCTATTGTGGTACTTGATAAAGGTTTGCCAGTGTAGTCCTGAGCCCATGTGGTGATGTTGCATGAATGACGATTCTTGATGCAGTGCCACCTGAGGAATCAGAAATCACGGTATAGTTCAGCTTAGGCTTGCACCCTTGTCTCTTACCCACTGAAATTCCTCTCGATTCTTTGAATCTTGTAATTATGTTGCATACTGTTGATGATGAAATATCCAAATATCTTCCTATCTTTCCTTGAGGAAAACGCTGGTTTTAAACATTTCAATTATTTTCTTTTGTATTTATTGGCAAATTGGTGATGTTTGGCCTATCTTTCCTCCTAAAGGACTAGAACTTTCTTATGCTGCTATTGTACCAAATCATAATTACAATCACCTTTTGACATTACCTGTTTCAAATCAAATCATTATTTAACCAATTTACCTGATTACTAGCTCTAAATTGCTCCTGTCACAATGTTTTAGAAAAGAAAAGAACCAAAATTGAAATCCATTTTTATTTTAAAAAAAAACAAAAAAAAAAAAAACAACAACAACGACAAAAGTTATGAGGAACACATTAAATAATGTTTGATGTATCGTCTGCAAATTTAGAAATCACTACTTTTTTCATTTTATTTGCGTTTTCCATACTGTCCCAACTTCTTCTGATTTGGGGATGTATACTGTAAATACACTTTTTTGGTCAACCTGCAATCATTTGGCCATCCCTAAATTTTAAAGCTGGAGCTAAGCCTGGCTGAGCTATCCCTTAGAACAAGATGTTCATTTCTTTTAAATCTTTTTAAAATGCTTTTCACTTTAAAAAAATTATAATTTATTACACATGTGGTTTAAACATTTTATATCTGTTTTGATCAGCAGAGATCGTGACATATTTTTTCTTTATAGAGCCACAAACACACATACTTAGCCTACATAAATACATACATAGATTAAATGAATGAATATTTTGCCCTTACAAGTTGTTTCAGAAAGCTTCAAACAGACGTTGAGAGAAAGGGGTGGCTCTATGCTTGCAGCGGGAGCAAACATGTGGACATGTTTACAAGCTCATGATTACTTGCTGCTGTCTGTGGCCTTTGTGCGATTAGCGCTAAACACATTCATGGTTCCTCAAAGCACGTTACTTGTCTCCTTTGCTGCATCATAGAGTTAGTTAAGTCCTCTAATACATTTTAGTTTTAAAACGCATAGCTTTTGCCATGATTACGCCTTTCGTACACACTACCCTAGAGTTTACGACCCTTGTAAACAAAGAGTTTTTAAAATGCTGAAGAGACTGTTTTTGTATTAAAACACTCCTCCTCCGTTTCAGTGTGGATGGAGGAAAATGTAGGCATAGAAAACAGAGGCATGGCTGCCATCATTTGCTAGCTTTTTCTCAATATCAAATGCACAAATTTCAGGCTTCAGATTTCAAAACAACATTAGGCTTATTTTGTGGTTTTAGCCATATGTGCTTAATGTAGGCTATATGCATAAAATAAAGGTCATCAGAGAAATAGTCGTCTCTTTTACTAAATAATCGGTAATAGGCATTATAAATGTATAAACTACGATACTTCAGTGTATCAGTGTAGGCCTATGTGGTTACCAGGGATGGGCAAAAATACATTGAAATGTATTTTAAAATAAAAAACCAAATACCAAAATAAACTACAAAATACAGCAGCCACAAGAAGTATCAAAATAAAATACTGTATTTTGAAAATACTACAAAATACTTTTATAAGGGAACATGACATTTATTCGCAATCCTTCTATCAATAGGTACAGTACAGTATATGCGATCAATTCCAAAACTGACTCAATGAAGTAACACAATGAAGAGATATAGTACTATATTCCAACTCATTATCTGCATTACAGGGTTTTTACAGTTATTAAAGAGATCATCTTCAAGACATAACTTTCTGTATAAGATTTGTACAAAATGTATACCAAAATAAAAGAGAAAAAAAAGTTTATGAATACCTCCTCATGTACAAGACTGGTTACTCACTTAAGCTAAGCAAGGCTGAGCCTGGTCAGTACCTGGATGGGAGACCACATGGGAAGGTTGCTGTTGGAAGTAGTGTTAGTGAGGCGAGCAGGGGGCGCTCAACCTGTGGTCTGTGTGAGTCTTAATGCCCCAGTAAAAGTGAAGAGGACGCTATACTGTCAATGGGTGTCATCTTTCGGATGAGACGTTAAACCAAGGTCCTGACTCTCTGTGGTCATTAAAAATCCCATGACACTTCTCGTAAAAAGAGTAGGGATGTAACCTCGGTGTCCTGGCCAAATTCCCTTCATTGGCCCTTACCGATCATGGCCTCCCAACCATTACCATCCACCGAATTGGCTGTATCACTGTCTCTCCACTCCACCAATAGCTGGCACTGGCGCCATTGTCCTGTGGCTGCCGTCGCACCATCCAAGTGGATGCTGCACACTGGTGGTGGTGTGGAGAGACTTCCCTCATGATTGTTAAGTGCTTTAGGTGTATGGCCATACACAATAAATGCGCTATATAAATACACATTACTTACAGCAGTAGAGGTGAATGCCTGTAATGCAGATAATGAGTTGGAATATAGTACCATATCTCTTCATTGTGTTTCTATCCATTACATTGCCAGTAAAATTGCCACCATCTCTTAACATAATCTTATATTTTAAAAGGGTGATATATGAAGAGGTTATTTTATTTTTTGGTTCAATAAATGTAGTTTGCTATTTACTTTTTTGCTATTAAAATCTTCAATACGTAATGTAATAACATGATTTCTGAAAACTACTAAAATCTTCAGTTTTAGTCATTTCCATTCATTCATTCATTTTCTTTTCGGCTTAGTCCCTTTATTAATCCGGGGTCGCCACAGCGGAATGAACCGCCAACTTATCCAGCACATGTTTTACGCAGCAGATGCCCTTCCAGCCGCAACTAGTAATTTCCTTTTTTTTTTTGCAATTGTACTCTTCAGTGCACATCATAAAACATGATATCTCTAAAAAAAGAATGCTATCTATTTTTGCAGATATACACTTCACATCCTGCTGTTGCTGTGTTACAGGAGTCTGGAGTTTTTGACCAGTCTGTATAGAATGGAGTATTATTAAATATTTGTGTCTCATTGTGTACTGTATTGTGCCACTTTGACCTCTTTAGGCAGACATCTTTCAGATCAACTTCTGGCATCTGAAACAGCCAATGAAGTATTGTAGCAATCGCCAGTGTAGGACTTACTTTTATGTTGTTTGTCTTATTTTCTTGGCCTCTACATCAGCAATCTATCCAAAACTATCAATATTTGTGCAGTTTACTCATTCTCCCAAGATTTTCTTCAGTTCTTTTTTAATTGGAAGAGTCTCAGTTTACCGCCTTAGTGAACACCAGTACACCACCTTTAGGTGTTTTAAATTTCTAAAGTTCCTCTGCATTTCCAGCTGCAGTACTAAGACTGATAATGATATGCTGAAGACTCCTCATCCTGTTCTTAAGGACTGATATTTTACTCCATCTCATATTTTTAAGCAAAGATGCTGATGCCGTATTGTACTCTGTACTGCCATTATATATTACTGGTCTTAGCATTGGGTAGTATACTTTTTTTTTAATGATTGTTGACTTGCTCCCAAATACGTATAGCCATGCCATTTGTGTGTTATTTTCTTTGTGCGTGTTGCATGATTTCCATCTATACTCTAAGCATTGACCACTTTCTTAATCAATTTTCTGCTCTGATCTCAAGCCTTGGCAAATAACTGAGAAACCATCAATCTGAGGCCACATTTTTATTATGTCATCCTGTAGACTTCTTAAAAAGTATTTTACAGTATTTTAACATACAAAAATACAAGACACTAAAAAAATTTTGATACAAAATATTAACCCATTTTCATAATTTTTTGACAGAAGATAAGCAATGAGGTCTGTTCATATTGCACTTGCTGTTGTTTTCTGTATGTATTCACTGAATAAGAAAAGTTTTGATGGTTATACTGTATCAAAATTACATGGCTCGATAGTAGCATTGTTGCCTCATAGCAAGAAGGTTGCTGGTTCAGGATGCCTTTCTGTGTGCTGTTTCCATGTTCTCCCCATGTTGTTGTGGGTTTTCCTGGGTGTCCTCTTGAGAATTAGTTTAACTAAATTGGCCATAGTGTGTAAATGAGAGAGAGTCTGAGTAGTTCCCAGCACTGAGGGTTATATGATCAGTGTTGGGTTTCAGCTGGAAGGGCATCTGCTGTGTCTATGCCAGACCAATTGGCGGATAATAAGCCAAGGTAATCCAAAATAATCATGGCTGTAATGTTGTGTTTTATGTCAACTGCATGTGTGAATGGATACTAAATGGATACTGAATGGACACTATCAATGTTTGTGGGTGATTTGGTTTGCAACCTTTACACATACCAATGGATTCTTTATAAAATGGGCAAATGTCTAATTGGGTCAAAGTTGTTTTTTATTACTATTACTATGTTGTGGGAATAGGCGTCATGGTGGCGCAGTGGGTAGCACGATCGCAAGAAGGTCGCTGGTTCGAGCCCCGGCTGGATCAGTTGGCATTTCTGTGTGGAGTTTGCATGCTATCTCCGTGTTCGCGTGGGTTTCCTCCAGGTGCTCCGGTTTCCCTCACAAGTCCAAAGACATGCGGTATAGGTGAATTGGGTAAGCTAAATTGTTCGTAGTGTATGTGTGTAAATGAGTATGGATGTTTCCCAGTGATGGGTTGCAGCTGGAAGGGCATCCACTGCGTAAAACATATGCTGGATAAGTTGTCAGTTCATTCCACTGTGGATTAATAAAGGAAATAAGCCGAAAAGAAAATGATCGAATGAATGAATGAATGAATGAATGAATGAATGAATGAATGAATGAATGAATGAATGAATGAATGAATGAACGAATTATGTTGTGGAATTGTGAATATACTGTACACATGATTTCATTCAGAAATTACTATGATACCTCTCCTTTTAACCTTTAGTGATTCAACCTTACATGTTCTACATCCCTCAACATCATTAATGAAATATAGAGACTATGCCACACACAGCTAGCTTTGACAAGAAAAGCAGGTGCTATCATCCACAATTGTGCTTTCCATTTAATAATATGTGCGAAAAATATTTTATTTTGTGACCAAATGATAAATCTATGTCCCATTTAGCATTTTTAGGCTAACTGCTTAAATGAAAACAAAAAGTTATATTAACTGTTATGTTAGAAATGTTATAATAGATATTGCTTAATATTTATTTGTCATGTCAATTAGACTGTCAAAATAAATACGAATGCCACATTTTTATATAGGCTACATTTGATGATTTTCACCATTCTATCAAGTGTTGAGACCTATGAATTCAAAATGCCAAGAAATAGAGTGCTACTTTTTAGGTTTAAGTTTTAAAATGAAATTTGAATTTGAAGGCATTAATGTCACCATTATATGAAAATTGTGTATTCTTCTTTTTGATGCAATATTTCATTATAAAAGGAATTATCTCTGCACGTCATTGTTTTATTTTTTTAATCCATGTACCCTCTTGATCTTTAATCAAAATATTACTGTACCTCTAACATGTTACTGACATGAGATCAGAGTGCTGCATTCGTGACATTAAAAAACAGAAGAGCAATTCACCTCTGATTTCCTTGAGATTTTCCAATGGGGTTTTATAAAGTTTTTTTTTTAACTTAGTAAAATAGTGAGTAAAATAAATTTGATTAATAATACAATTGTAATGATAATTACAACATGATGTAACTTTAACAGTCACACACACACACACACACACACACACACACACACACACACACACACACACATATGGGAATTGTGAATTTTGCAGCTATTAATTATTAATTAATTCATTGTCTTTTTGGCTTAGACCCTTTATTAATCAGCAGTCGCCACAGCGGAATGAACGTCCAACTTCATTCATTCATTCATTTTCTTTTCGGCTTAGTCCCTTTATTAAGCAGCGGTCGCCACAGCGGAATGAACCGCTTCATTTTCTTTTCGGCTTAGTCCCTTAATAATCCTGGGTAGCCACAGTGGAATGAACCGCCAACTTATCCAGCACCTGTTTTGCGCAGCGGATGCCCTTCCAGCTGCAACCAATCACTGGGAAACATTCACACACACTTATTCACACACATACATTATGGACAATTTAGCCTACCCAATTCACCTATACCATATGTCTTTGGACTTGTGGGGGAAACCGGAGCACCCGGAGGAAACCCATGCGGACGTGCTACCCACTGTGCCACCCCATCGCCAACTGCCAACTTATCCAGCATTTATTTTACACATGCCGTTCCAGCTGCAACCCAACACTGGGAAATACCCATACCATATTGCATTCACACACATACACCACTACCAATTTAGCTTATTCTATTCACCGATAGTGCATATCTTTGGACTGTGAGGGAAACCAGAGCTCACATAGGAAACCCACGCCAACATGGGGAGAACATGCAAACTCTACACATAAATGCCAACTGACCCAGCCGAAGCTCGAACCAGCAACCTTCTTGCTGTGAGGCGATCATGCTACCCACTGTGCCACCGTGACGCCGAAGCTATTAATTATACCTAAAAGAAATTTAATTAGCATATAGCAAACAACTATCCAACTGTCCAATCAATTATGATGTTTAAAGACAACTTTTGAAAATCATTGAGATCCAAATAACATTCATCCATGATTTTCAGTTTAAACTATTCTTGATAGGTAACCACACATATGAATTATTACCCAGTCAAATAGTCCACAGAGCAGAATTTGAGATAAATGGTTGTCTGTGTGTGTCGGTCCACCTCTTCCTCTTCTGACACTCAGTAAACTTGAATCTCTTGATTCATTTTGTCTCTGTGTGGGAGGTCTTGCAAATAATTCAGAAACAGGCCCAGGGACATGGGCTTGGTAAATTGCAGTTCTGGCACAGTGTGTTCTCTACGCACTGACATGGATTATTGCATAACACAGTGCCCTTGCCTCTTCCCTCCAGTCGATGTGATCTAACAGAAGTCCTGCTGCCCTTTTGTTTCTCGTGCGAGTGCAAATATGCGATCATTTGTCTGTTTAGTGCCCCAGTGCATACATGAGTTAGAACTAGTGGTGGACCGTTATCGGCGTTAACGCGAGACTCTTATCGCATGATAAAAAAAAAAAAAAAATATTGCCGTTAATCTATTCTCAAAGTTGGGTTGGGAGCTGGGTCTAGGCAAGCTATGATGACTTTCACCTTGATATTTTAGCGCAGATGTATACCTGAGAGCCATCTGACAAAAAGTGCCCTCCTGAATCAAATCAGCAGGATGCCTGACTTTAACTGCAGTTGGGCAGTTTCACTTTACTTATAAACATTTCATTCATGTCGTCGTGACAAACTGAGGACGCAAATAAGGAGTTAGGTATGCTGAGAGTGTTATGGAATTTACTAACGCACATCGATGGAAAGAAAAAACGTACGCATTCTGCGATGTGTGTGTGTGTGTGTGTCCAACACAATCTCACGGCAATTCGTAACTTTTTGATTTAGTGGCTAATTTGTATGAATTCGTACGATCTAATTCGTACAATTTAGTACGATTTGCTCATCCGCCAATGACGGTTGGGTTTAGGGGTGGGGTTAGGTGCCACGCCTCCTTTTTAAAAATCGTACAATTTCGTACGACTGAACTCGTACGAATTCGTACGAATTAGCCACTAAACTGTCAAAACGTAAAATACTTACGTTTTCTCGTGAGATCAGGCTGGTGTGTCTGTATGTGTGTGCGTGCGCGTGTGTGTGCGTGCGGTCTTTTACTGACAGGCATGTGTGTGGATCCTGTCGGAAAACATGGCGAAACACGAATATATGCATACTCCACATGTCTTAATTCCATTCCTGTTTAGTTCAGTTATGACTTAATCATATTAAGGTAATCAAAAATCGTTGTTTTGAGCTTATGTAGGCCTATAGTTCAAAATTCATGTTTAACTGAATAAACAGTTAGTGAACACAAGTACATCTTATTGAACACAGTTTATTTTTATTACCAATTATCATAGTAGAACAGTTTCTCAAGCAGTTTGTGATGCATTTTGGAAACAGGAGCACTACCTGGCTTGAGAAACCAGTTCTCAAAGGCTTATTATTTGGGTAGCACAGATATTCTGAATTAATCTAGATTAAAAAAATAATAATCTATGCCCACCTTTAGTTAGAACCCATTTAATCTTCTGACATGTCTTACCTATACTGCATGAACATTTGAAGTATTTAGTTTATGTGCATCTTAATATATTGAACAAATACAGAAGTTGAAGACAGTGATGATGTTATTTAGTGGTCTTTAATCCCAATCAAGATGTTTTAAATGCAAGGGTAAATTTGTTACTGCTTTGATTTGGGAAGATGTTTCTTCCACAAAATAAAGATGTTTTGAAAACCTTGCTTTTCCTGTATAATAAAACAAGTATCTAGCTATTATTACGAGTCAAATAACTCTCTCTATACTTTTTTTGCACACTAAAATTATTTGTTTGATAAAAAAAAAATAAAAAATCAATGTTTTGATATAATTACACGCATCCCAGCGTCATTCTAATGATTTCCAGTAGACTATCAGAAGAGAGAGCTGTATTGGACATTGCACTGACTGCAATATTATGATTCATTGGCATCCTGTTCTGTCAATGAGATCCTGGTAATCGTGATATGCACAGGAAAACACTTTTGGTCTTTAGCTCATTCAACAGGAAGTAATCTGTCAACTTGTTTATGAATGAACTGTACGTTCCTTCCTTTACTGCCCTCAAGCTTAGGGACACAGTGTCAGTAAAGAGGCATGAATTACGACAATAACATTGCATGTTTATATAAATATTAGATGGGCTTTGTTGTAATTATTATCATTATTTGACATTTGGTGTAGAACATATGCAAAGAATGATCAGTAAAACTTTTATTTTCCATAAATAATATTTATTTGTATTATTGCATCTTTCAGAACAAACTAAAGCAAAATTTATCTAGGATATTATACATTTCTCTCAACAGCAAAACAATGAACAGTTTGTGACTTTTGTACAATGGAAGACACAGCTTGTTTAGTTAAACCTTGCAAATATTGAAAATATATTAACCCTTTGATACGTACAAACGATAGATATATTAGATTTTTTACACTTAAACGGGATTTTCAAGAACACTGTTGAATATATATATATATATATATATATATATATATATATATATATATATATATATATATATATATATATATATATATATATATATATATAGTTGAGCAAAGCAATAAAATAAGCTTTGAAAGTTGGTAGAAAGAAACGTACAAACAACATTAATTCAGTATCTCTCTTTTTTTTAAACAAATATATTAACATAACATTTATACATTTGGTTCCACTTTGTAAACTATTTAGATTTTGAATTATTGCATATACAAATGAATGGATGCCATCTAAGAAGCAAGACCTTTCCAAGAATCAAGTAGAATGTGTACCATTATCTTATGTCACTCAAAAAAATGATAATAAAAATCAACAAAAATTATATATATATATATATATATATATATATATATATATATATATATATATATATATATATATATATATATATATATATATATATATATATGTATATATATATATATATATATATATATATATATATATATATATATATATATATATATATATATATATACACATATATATACATATATATATATACACATATATATACATATATATATATACATATATATACATATATATATATACACATATATATACATATATATATACACATATATATACATATATATATATATATATATATATATATATATATATATATATATATATATATATATATATATATATATATATATATATAGATGTAGTTTGCTTTGTATTTTTATGAGACTATTGCGTTGAATGCAGAAAACATGTTAAGCAGGTCACAGCTTTGTATTTAGTTCACCACATTCAGGGAAAAGCAGACAATATCTACGAATCACTCCTGTTGTGATCAATTTTTTTATCAGCCCCACTATTTGGGTCACTCACACTGTATAAGAGGGTTGTGTGCTCTACATTCAGATGTGTCATGTTACAATCACTGCCAAAGACAAAGTGAGCAATTTAAGACCCGCATCAACTATTCAACTGTAATCATTGTACGGAAATTAACAGCATTTCTGAAGTAGTCTGATTACTAAATGTGTTTATTTTCTATCGGAAAAATTATAGAAAGAAATTGTTAATTTTAAAGTGATTATTCAATGTCATTTGGGTTATTTGAACAATATTTTATTTAAAAATTTCAGAACAAGATTGTCTTTCTCTGTCGAAAACAGCTTTTTATAGCATTTTCTGTTGTTAAAAGCTCTGTGCATCTGTACAGTCGAGTGAATATGTTTTTAATCTCGGCAAGTTAACTGGCAACATGCTATGGGAATGGGAAGCAGTCACTGTTAGCATTCATTATATTACAATTCCAAATATATTCATATGAAATGAGGCAGATGTACAACAAATAGCCAAGATTTAGGTGACAATTAATCTGTGGAAAAATAGGAGCAAAAGATTGACCATGGTCATAAATATAACATTTGAGTAAATATTAAATAATTTGTGCAGTAACCACATCTGCTGTAAGAAAGTGGCAAGACATTCTCCATATCAAGAAAGGGCTCTGACGTAGCAACTTAATAAGTGATTATTTAATAAACTAAATATTTAGAAAAATAGAGTTAATATAATAAATGTTTTCATTGTTTAAGTCCAGATAAGAAGTCATAAATTTGTCAACAAAGAGAGTAAGGCATTGGTCATATGAGAACATTCAAATTAAAATGATTGTTTATCTCTTCTGAAACACGTGCATTAGTACAAATCATTTTTTCGGGGAGGACTTATAGATTTCTTTTAAATCTAATCTTTTTAAATAACTAAAATGACACACGTGGCAATTCGTACAACAGGGCAAATGGTACCGTCAGGATGTTTAGGTCAGGTAAATAAGTTTACAAATTGCAAAATAAAACAATGTAATATGTTTTCAGAATTAAACAAAGTTTTCACATCAACAACAATAAAAGTTCATTACATGACATTTCATGACAAAAGAGCAGCAGCTTAAAAATTGATGCAGATTGGAAAAACAGGAGTAACACATTGGCCTTGTAGGAGTAATCACAACACATCCATCCGACGTTCAGCTTTAAGATGAGGTGCAAAGGTCACGGTTCATTTACAGCAGCATAGTCCAGGCCAGACCAGTTTAGTCCAGTTAATGGTTGAGCTTCCATTTTCCCTCAGCATTAGGAGTAACCTCTGCTTCTTGCTCAGTCTGTATAGAAGAAAAGAAAGATTTCTTTAAATCTGCACTGAAAGAAAATTCAAACAGTACTTCATCCAATTAAAAAGTTTATCTTTCATTTCAGCTTAATGTTATTTTATTTTTCAAGGGCTATATTTTAAGTTCAAAACAGTATAGTTAAATATAAATGATTTTTATTAAGAGCTCAACTAAGAAATATTTGGGTGGAATCTGTGTTTCAGTCTCCTTAAGTCAATTTTAGACTCCCAACCAGCAAAATCAACCTTATTAAATGTACAATACATCCACTGACAACACAATATAAAGTACAAACCTATGATTGCCTGGAATAACAATACTGTAGCTAACACTGAACTTGGAACTTTGGTTAATTTATTTTTCAAAAAATATTCAAGGTGCATATATCAGAAATACATTTATTACATGAATACATGTTTATGCCTATGGAGCAGCAAGGTTACAGCTGCCATTAAAGGCCAAAAAGGCTCATGCACTCAACTAAATGGTGGCGTTCTATTCAGTTGATGGGATTTCGAGTTTGTGTGATGATGATACCTACAGCTATGACCACAGCCTATAATGCATCATTTAATGCTTTAGGCAGCAGCAGCTAGTGATGATTGGAACTGGGGAATAAACATGCATTTTTAAATTGATTTCAAGAAACTGTATAATACAACTTAGAATAAAGTAAAAGATAACAGTTCTTTTACACAATCAGGTTAGATACACAAGAGCAAAACCAAAATAAAATACATATTTTTTTTTCAGTTGAAAGAAATAATGCAATAAAAAAAGAGATAAATATTCAAGTAGCATGAAAGATCTCATCATATTTGCTCAAGAAAGAAGCACATTTCTTATTTTCAATTAATCTAAGTGAATTAATTAAATGTTCTATTTCACATAGGAATTCTATAAAGTTTGGATTTTTTTTTAGAAATTTCCCAGCAAGTATATAAGAAAGTTCACAGTGGCTTCTAACAACTTGTTTTAGTTTTCAAAATAACAAATAACGTCCTTAAGGTGCAAATTACCACTCATTTTAACCTTGGAAAAGCACTATGAACTTAAATCATTCCAAAACAATGATACATCGTATGAAAAAAAGTGATAAATGTCTTCACACTCATTCTTACAAAACGTGCAAATATAAGTAACATCATAATATTTGGATAAAAGTGCATTACATGGGTAAATATAATAAGTGCACCTCTTTTATTTTATTAGGAATACAGAATTTATATGGTAATAACCATGCTTTCTTCCATTGAATGTTAACAATTATAGAACCCCAAAAAAACATTTCTCTAGGAGTAATTGAGTTATGTGACTGGGACACTTGACGTATGAACTTATTATTGCATTCTTTACAAAGAATAGATTTTCCTCCATAAGCATAACTGTGACAATTGTTTAGAACCTGCCTCATAACTAAGAGCTGCTTTCATCAGACATAGTAATCCACTAGGTATAGCCTTTATAATTGACTTAAATTCCATATACCAGACAGGGAATTGATTTTTAAAACCCTCATTAGTTAAAAGATCCCGTTACTATTAAAAAGAGCAGAAACACAAATAGTGTTTTGTTAAATCATTTATCCCAGAAAAAAAGATTTATTATTTATCCTAATGTCTACAGTATTCCATAAAATGGTTTTGTGGGGTGAGAAATTGTGGCTGTGAGTCAGTTTCCAGGCTAACAGAGCTTGTGATGGAATTTAGCTAATTTAATAGGAAATTTACCAATGGAGTAACTTTACTTCATTGAAAAAAGGCCACCAATCTTTTTAAATATATTGTATTTAACACATGCATGACATAGCTGCTCTGTTAGTTTGCGCATCACTGGATAGAGATGTCACAACACCTCCAACTGTAAAACAAAAGGGCATCTGGGTCCCCTAAAAAAACAGTCTAAGCTGTGGATTTAATTAGGTTTATAGAATGTTCCATGGGTTCAAACCTAGCCCTATATTCGTCAGAGACTCAAAAGCTAATGAGGCTCGGCTAAACAATCCTGGAAATGTTGTGATGTCTACTTGAGGACGTGGCTGTTGTGCACCTGCATGAATGACTGTCTACTCCTTTCATCCGCTGAACAATGTCTAATCCCCCACTCTCCCCTAAGAGTAATCTCCTCTTGCTAGTGGCTAAATGTGGGTAACATTGACAGTGTTGACATGGCTATCTCAGGCAGGAACATCCCGGCCTAGTTTAGTCAGCTCTGCATAGGTGTAGAATCCAAGAGAACTGCTTGGGTTAACAATTTTTTGTTGCTTAAATCTTTCCATGATTACAGTTATGAGTCCGATTAGAATTGCAAGGAGATGACATTAAGCATACCCTAATAAAAACAAAGAAATGTCTGGTCAAATATGACTAGAATAACACAACAGATTTGAAAACTCTTCGACAACATTTATAAAAGGTAAAAAAGAATTACGATTTGACACCTGTGCTTTACCATCAAACATGTTTTATACTACTTATCTTTTTGTTATTGTGCTGGTAAGAGATGTAAAAATATTTACATATATCCTTTAAGCAAGCAAACATATAAAAGAACTGACTGACAACATTCACATATGAACATGTGCATATGAACGAATCTAGGTGTACAGGAGGAAGCGTATGAAGGTAGAAATGATAGAATTTTGATAAAGTAATAAGCCATAACACTGTTATTTGCAGCATAAGTGATTACATTAAAACTAGTAAAAGCAATAACATTAAAACTAGCAATAAGAATAATGGTTTCGTTTCGAATTTCGGTTTCGGATAGTTCACCAAAAATGAAAATTCTCACTATTTACTCCCCCTCAATTGGTTTCAAACATTAAGGTGTTTCATTTTTCTGGAAATGATTTATTTTTATTTATTTTTTTTTTTTTCATTTTTGGAAATGAATAGTTACAAGGTTTTCAGCATTTCTCAACATCTTTTTTTAGGTTCAACAAAAGGAATAAGCTTAAGCAGGTCAGTAACTAGTGAAGGAGCAGTAAATGATGACTTTTGGTTGAACTATAAGCTTGGGAACTTTTACATTTGTTGTGTATGCACTTTTATCGCAAAGCTACTTACAAAAAAAGCATTTTCAAAGGTGCAAGGGTGAAGGATTTATGTATTTTATACCACTTTTCTATGGCAAATGGCATTGTGTTATTAAACTGTGTTATTAATTCATATCTTATAAGAAATCATTCATCAGAAATCGTATAGTCATTATTAACCCTTTATTAGATATAAGTAACATAAAACAACAATAAACTTAATGTTAAAGATAAACAATTTTTATATAAAAAAGAAACGTTTATAAAAGTGTGTGTGTGTGTGAGAGAGAGAGAGAGAGAGAGAGAGAGAGAGAGAGAGAGAGAGAGAGAGAGAGAGAGAGAGAGAGAGAGAGAGAGAGAGAAAGAGAGGTAAATAAGTGCTAATGGAAAATTTTATTTGGCTGTGAATGAACTGAAAAGGAAAGCAAGAAGGGCCTTTTACGTAATCAAAATAAAAAAAATAAATAAAAAAAAACAACACAAATAGAAATTCCAGTTCTGGCTCAAAATTTTCCAGTTAGTGATTGAACTTATAGTGTTATACGAGAGTGAAGTGTGGGGTCCTCTCCTCAGTCATGAGTTTGATAAGTGGGAAAAGAATCCAATTGAAAGCCTACATGCAGAGTCCTGTAGGAACATCCTAAGGGTACAGAGGAATACACCCAGCAACGCATGCAGGGCAGAATTAGGCCAGTATCCTCTACTCATGCGCATTGAGAAATGAGCCGTGAAATTTTGGAAACACATAAAAATGAGTGAGCGCAACTCTCATCATTTTAAAGCCCTCAAAAACCAAGAAATGGACATTGAAAAAAGCCCCCTAATTCAGATGGTCCTGAAGCTGCAAACACAAACCAACACAACGAATATGACTAACAGCAGGCAGCATCAGGACACGGACATGCTCATCCACAGAATTAAGCCCAATCAAATGATAAATGCACAAAAAGAAGAGTATCTGATTTACTGGAAAGAAGCAGCCGGAAAACTAAATAAACATCAATGTTATTTAGACCTAAATAGAACTTATACCACAGCAACATATCTGAGTGCGGTAAAGGACAGAAAATTAAGAAGAACAATGACCAAATACAGGCTGAGTGCTCACAGTCTGACTGTAGAAACTGTAGAGCCGCATCTGCCCACACTGTGCCCAGGCAGAGGTGGAGATGGAGGAACATTTCCTTACTTACTGCACAAACCATCAACACAACAGAGAAACATTCTATCCCAAACTACAGAGCATTTACCCACAATTCACTGAGTTAGACAACAAAACACAGCTTCAGTATTTACTACTAGTGGAAAAAACTGACTGTATCCTTCCAGCGGCACAATCTAGATTATTATAATTGAATCATTGTAAATATACTGATTACTATTGTTTTTATTACTGTTTTATCCTAAAAGGTTGATTGCTAAATGTACAGTGTATTCTGATCTATCATTATTTTTTTATTGATTTGTATGAATAATATGATATAATGAATAATAATATGATATACTGAATAACAATGCGATATATTAAATAATAATGTGATATATTGAATAATTTTATGATGTATTGAATAATATGATATATTATTTATTTTTTATTTAATTATTATATATAAATATAATGTTTTTTTAATACTGCTACTATTTACTCTTTTTTTTAATTATATATGTATGTTAGAGAGAAAGAGACCATCCTCTAAACACGCTCGTATCAGAACTACTGAAGAAAACTCGAACCGACACGCCCCCAATCAAAACCTTCACCAACACATTGACAAGACATTAAAATATAATTATGATTAAAAACTAAAAACTGAATTCAACCTCCAAGCTATACTTTAATGTTATCCGGCCCTAAACAGAACCACCTATTTGGCAAATTATTTATCATTAAAACAATTAAAAGAAAAACACATTCTTTCTAAATATGGCCTTTCTAATATGGCCTCAGAAATAAAAGAAATCCTGGACTCCCAAAGAACAGAGAATATGTAAACAGTGTGACACAAATCAAATAGAGGATGAAACACACTTCTTTCTGTTCTGCCCCAAATACACCACAACTAGAGAAATATTTTCTCCCAATTTGAAACATTGATTAATTCATTTTTTTATTTAAAAGACTCAGAAAAACTTTACCATGTACGCAGAGAGGATGAATTGACATCTAGACTAGCTGCAAAATATGTATACACCCTACACCCTACTTTTATTATTATTATTATTATTAATATTATTATTGTTATATTTATCAAATGTATTATCAGATTTTTTTTCTGTCATTCATTTCTTATCTACTGTATTGTTATTTTTTATTTGATGATGTTAATATATTACATATTTAAAATGCTTTGGTAATACTGTATTAAATGTCGTGCCAATAAAGCAACTTGAACTCTAGAAGAGAGAGAGAGAGAGAGAGAGAGAGAGAGAGAGAGAGAGAGAGAGAGAGAGAGACGGGTGTGTTGTTTTTGATAGAGTAGTAGAACAGTAACCAAATTCTCAGAAAAAGCACATTTGCTGTCCTTGTGCTAAAGTTACACAAAAACGTGTTTACAAGGGTATGAACTATTCTGCTGGTGATGCATATTCACAGTCAGTCAGCAATATGCGTTGCACCCACTGATCTATATAGAATTCTCTATAATAGATCAGCGGTTGCACAATCTTAATACTAGTGATGCAACAAAATGTCAGCATCATAAAACATTCAGTCGAAATAGTGTTGAGGCCAAAAATCACAGAACGGAAAAATGTATTTTAAAGTCCCCAAAAAATCAAAACTAACCATATATGATTTTGTTAGCTCACAATGCTAGTTTTGTGATGAACAAATCATCTGTGCATGTCATTAAGAAACAGATAGTTTGCCCTTCTAATCTTTAATAGAAATCTGAAAATGCACTTCCTGTTTGTTTTCAGTTAAATGATCAGATTACATGATTTTGAGGTAATTGTTGTGGCTAATATACTTAAAGAGCCCATATTATACATGAAATAGGGTCATATTTAGGTTGTAAGGGTCTCCAACAACAGTCTAATATGCATGCAAGGTCATAAAACACTTTGATGGTCTTATAATCTGCATTTATTTTTACCTAATTATCCCAACGACTCCCATATGAATCGTTCAGCGATTCATTTGTTCCCAACCCCCTCCTCAGCGCGAAGCTAATCTGCGCTGATTGGACCGATGACAGCCTGCTGCGATTGGTCGACAGTGACAGGCTTCAGCACGAGACAGAGTGAAATGCCCAGCTGGTAATCAACTATATAAAAGTAGTCACAGTGCATACACGCTTCATAGTGTAAGGCTTTTTTCACACACACACACAACCCTCCTCAGAAGAACTGGGGAGATCGACACAAGTCTCTCTCTCTCTCTCTCTCTCTCTCTCTCTCTCTCTCTCTCTCTCTCTCTCTCTCTCTCTCTCTCACACACACACACACACACAACGCTCCTCAGAAGAACTAGGGAAAGCGACGCGAGTCTCTCTCTCTCTCTCTCTATCTCTCTCTCTCTCTCTCTCTCTCTCTCTCACACACACACACACACACACACACAACGCTCCTCAGAAAAACTAGGGAAAGCGACGCGAGTCTCTCTCTCTCTCTCTCACACACACAACGCTCCTCAGAAGAACTAGGGAAAGCGACGCGAGTCTCTCTCTCTCTCTCTCTCTCTCTCTCTCTCTCTCTCTCTCTCTCTCTCTCTCTCTCTCTCTCTCTCACACACACACACACACACACAACGCTCCTCAGAAGAACTAGGGAAAGTGACACGAGTCTCCTGTCTCCTAGCTTACGATCGATCGCCATAGCAACGACAAACGGCAGTGGAACGCGAGCTCACAAAAGCCTTTAACGTTAAATCCGTAAACAAAGCGGCACGCGTCGCGTTTTTAACGTGGCTTACATGTGATAAGAGAATATAAAGAGTAACCGCGAGTACTGTACCAGGTTAACAACTCATCTTTGGGTAGAGACTGTCAATATTATCCATCTGAGCACAGCGTGACTTCATTGACCGGCGGCGTCTGTGTGTGTGTGTCTAGTGTTTTTTCTGTGTTAGTGGGCGGGGCCGCAGGTTTCAAATCTCTCTGGTTTGCGCGCGTAACTACTGGCGAGGCTTGTGTTTCGTGGCTGCGTCATCGCGAAACACCTAATGACTCGTTATCAAGGCGACTCGTTTGAAGCACTATGAGTCGACTCTTTTATAGATGAATCAATAGTTTTAAACACTGTACACTTACAGATTTAAGCCTTAGCTGGATATTTCACTTCACTTAGAGCTGTGTTACACACTACATGGAAGGGCATTTTCAAAAACCCATAATATGGGCTCTTTAACATGCTGGTTCAACTGTCAATTTTGACAACAAACAGAAATAGTGAGCAGGAGGTTGTAATAACTATTCTTAACCCCATTTCCTGATCTTTCTGAATGAAATGCCTTCTTTACTACACCAATTCAACCAGGTAGAAAAAAACAAGGCAAACCCACTGTTTGCTCATTTAAAATTTAATTTCTCTAGGAATTGCAGTAAAACATAAAATATGCTTGGTTGAAATATAGAAATGCAACCTGTTACTGAAGAACTTCATCACAACTGGTTTATCACAAGTGAACAAAACACCATTAATAGCAATGATTTTAATTACCCAATAAATAAAGAAATCTTTATCTCTCTGTCAAGCTGTTTCTTTATCTCTCCATTCCCCCATCCCCCAGCAAGCTCTGGCTAAAGGGACAAGAGACAAGCACTGTCCTGGGGCAGAAGCAGATGGCCTGCTGTCATTAGTGTATTGTCTGTGCTGCTGCCATGCTTGATAACAGACCTGCGGTGAGCAGAGCGGCAGGTGCACGCGAGCACACACACGCGCAGCCCCACATCTACTCAGCCATCTGCCACACATGCAAATGGACACAATCATCTCAAGGAGTACAGCTCCAGTGAGGAAGAGAAAAAAATGTAAAATAAAAATAAATAAATATATATATATATATATATATATATATATATATATATATATATATATAAATAAATAGATAGATAGATAGATAGATAGATAGATAGATAGATAGATAGATAGATAGATAGATAGATAGATAGATAGATAGATAGATAGATAGATAGATAGATAGATAGATAATCAAATTTTAAACATTTTAAATAAAATTAAATATGTACTCAAAGCAGCAACTGGTTTCTATACCATAATATACCCATTAGAGCAATTGTAAGCAAGTGTCTTAAAGTACTTTAAAAATGTTTTAAACAACTTTATTTGATTTACCAAAGTCACATGAATGGCAATTTCATATCGGTCACATCCATAACAGAAAGGATGTCACATGCATAACGAAGCTTTCACCTCATAAATGCAAAAATATTAAACGAAATTAAATCAATCATGTTTGTTCTCTAGTGAGTCAACTCATATCCTTTTGATTAGCATTTTTTTTTTTTTTTTTGGTTTGTGCAGTTTAATTCATAGAATTTCTACAAAGTATATTGCATACTACAAACTCGCTGACTTTTTTGGTCACATCCATAACGCATGTTTATTTTCCTCATTTAAAGTACAAAACATGTTTACAGATTGATATTTTCTGATCCCTTAACGGTTAGTTGTTCTGGAAAATATAAACAGATGTTTCAATATAATGTTCGTAAATACTTTCTATGTGAATTTATGTTTTGAGTTTTTACAGTAAATATCACATCTTTAACGCTGGTTATATACATTGCTCATATAATATACCCATTAATAATATACACATTGTGCCTGCATACACACACACAGAAAGAGAGAACATGTTTAAATGAATTTCTTCTTTCAGTTATATCAGGTACATTTTCTGGTCTTTATTCGGACATAAATTAGCCCTGTGTACGTACGTTTTATCTACAGTTTCTTTTGTGAAATACTCGCCAGTAAGGTTGCAACTAATGATTGTTTTAATAATCGATTGGTTGGCTAATTCCTCCCACCGCTGAAAACTAAATGTTTTTTAACTAAATTAACTTTTTTTTTTACATTTGATGTTTAGCTTATTATAATTATATAAACCTGGCTATTATTTATGTATAACAGTAAAAAAAATAAACGCAAAAGCAAAACAAGCTGTACTGAAATTAGGACATGCTGACGATAAGACATTAAGCAGCAGAATTTGTTGAAATATCAAAATTATACTTAATAAACTTAAATAAATAATAGTAATAGTAATAAATACTTTAAAAATATTTCTTTTTTTTAAAACATAAGAAGAATCATTTAAAGAAGATTAAACTTCCATTGCTCAGTGCACAAATGTAACATTATTAGCATTATACTGCTGAAAACCACAACATGCATTAATTGTAATATACTGCTGCTGTTGTTTGTGATTTTAAATTAAGCAGCACTATTTAATGATTCATCACTATAGCTTGTGAGCAAACAGGTATAAAAGCACTTAAAACAATTTTACAAGGAGGATGACTGTGGTAGGCTCTTTAAATGACACAGGTCTTGCATAACAGGTAGGTTATCGTCTTCTTAGAGGAATTTAATGTACAAATCTCCCCTACCTTGAGGGTCCATGCTTTTTCCCATGCAGCTGGTTCTGTACCTTCTATTACAGCTGTGTATATTGTTGTCACACTCCTCAGGACAAGAGGCAAGACAACCACCCAGGGCATCATCTCTTCAGGGGTACCAATTTAGCCCTAGTAAAATTGTCCTGTGCTCAATTTTCACTGATCCAACCAGCAAAATATCAAAACACTGTCAGTAAACAAATTTGATATTATGACTGAATTACAGCACTGCCTCAGTAGTTTTTATATTTTATAAATTAATAAAACATAATTTGTAATTAATGTGGTAAGCTGGCATCTGACCGGTTTTCTACATAGATAAACACCTATAAATACATTAGAACCTAAATCAAATAATTATTATTGTTACAATGATTTACAGTCTTTTGTTTTGCATTAAAACTAATTAAAATAAGTTGTTAAAGCACGGTATGCTATTATTATGTATGTGAAACAAAAGCCTGACAGTGGGTAGAAAGAGTGAACAATATTAAAACTGTAGGTGAAATCAAAAAAAATGAGTGTTCACCTCTCCCAGCAACCTTTATCCGTCAAGAGTTCTAACCATGAAACCTCTTATCTGACAATATATCCCACAAACAAACAACTGGCTTGTTTTTCCTCCTGACTGATGCATATGGCTCAAGAAGGCTCCCCCAGTACCTCTCAGTAGACCCATGGACGTGGCTAAACACATGTCTATTTCAGAAACAAAATGCAAACGAGCCCTCACTTCCTCCTGCGCACTCATTTCCACAAAGGCTTAGTTCCCCATTGAAGAAATGGTTAAACACTCTGTGCCGTTCACTTTCCCTCCTCTGTCTGATCTTTACACAGCAGGCAGCCTGCAATGAAACTACCAACCATGAACGGTCTTTTAACCAGTGAGGATAATTTCAGGCCACAACACTACTTCCCACTGAGGCATAATGCAAATGCGGGAGAACCAGATGATGTGAAGTACGTGCCTCTTAACATGGCATGTTGTTTTCTGGATGCTATGCAAAAACTGCGTGCACAGGAAAAAGCCCCAGGCGCAGCACTATATAATGCGCAGAAAACTGTTCCTGCTCGTGACAGCAGTTTGATCTCACGCTCACATAAAATTCAAGTAGACAAATTAACGCACGCACTTTTGCGAGAAATGTGTCATGTGTAGGCATAAGTGAACATTCAATCATTTTAATTATGAACTACCATGCCCGTTAAGGGGAATAACCGTTTGGTTAGATGCTTGACTAAAACAGGAATTTAGAATATAATGTGAGATTGTGAGAAATCTGAAGATTTATTTCTAGGAAAGTACAGACCGGAAAACACTGCTTCACATTTGAGCCAAATAAACCTCAAAACAAAATTCCCTCGCCACACAATATTCCATCACCCGAGAACCGTTTAACTTATTAACTCCTCTTTTACAAGCATTAAACGGTTTACAAGCATTAAACGGCAAGCTGCGATTCACGTTTGTTGGAAATAAACAAGCGCGCGCACCCCGCTTTCCTGCAGCGTCATAGTGTATGCGCAGTTGGCTTGTTTACTGCGCGCGGCCAGACAGTCACGTTTCTCATGCTTCAAATTTCGCTGGAATTCCTCTGAATAAAAAAAACAAATCTTATCTCTTTGCTCACACAAGCGGACAGAGGTCACGCCTCACTAGTGTTTACTGTTATATACTATGTCGTTGTTCTCTAATGTTTTGTTTAAAACTTTTGTTTAATTACTGCGATAAAGTTGTGTATATATATACACATATACATATATATATATATATATATATATATATATATATATATATATATATATATATATATATATATATATATATATATATATATATATATATGTATATATGTGTGTGTGTATGTATGTGTATATATATATATATATATATATATATATATATATATATATATATATATATATATATATATATATATATATATATATATATATGTATATATGTGTGTGTGTATGTGTATATATATATATATATATATATATATATATATATATATATATATATATATATATATATATATATATATATATATACATACATATATACACATATATTCATACATATATACATATATACACATACATATATACACATACATATACATATATATATATATATATATATATATATATATATATATATATATATATATATATATACACATACACATACATATATATATATACACACACACACACATATATATATATACACACACATATATATTTTTGTATAAAACTATATTTAGTACCATTTACTAAAGTATAAATTATTTAGTATAAAACTATTTATAGAAGTATTAAACTGAGATTTAAGCAACAATAAAGTGACCTTTAACCACAATGTTCAAAGCAAACAAATAAAAATGCAAACGGTGACAAAATCTGGGCTATTATTTATTCAATATTAGCTCAACCTACATGCTAAATCATCTTTTCATCTTTCACCAGTTTATAGTCATCTTTTTGATTTACATCAGAACATCATATCATCTGAACTTACCTTGTACAGTGGTTGCAGTTTCTTTGAATCCTAGACACACATATGGAGTTGTTTGTAATCCATTTATTCCTGCTTTACAACAACTGCCAGTCTTAAAGCCCACAAGATTTTCACAATTGCCAGTCTCTTGTTTCTCCATGAGATTTAAGGCAATGTAGTTAAGCCCATTCTGATAACCAGCTGACATTTCTTGGCACATAGGAGACTCGTACTCCTCATCAGAACCTTCACTGCTTCGTACCGAGATGTTCTCTACTGAGGCCGAGCTGTGTCGCTTAACATTGTGTGCAAAAGAAGGAAAGACGGGTGCAACTGTGGTGGTGGATGAAAAGGTCTCAGAGCTATGCCGTCTCCGGCCCTGGGGGTCTGCTCGAATCACCTTTGCTCCTCCGTTTGGATCTACAGAGGAGGCAGCTAACAAGAAAGCGCCAATTCCTTTTGAAACCCCCTGGTTGCCCAGGTTAAGCCTTTGATTTTCAAGGGAACCACTGCTGAAATTCATCTCAGTGTAATTACCTTTTTCTGATACAGAGGGGCATGGTGAGTTTCTCCGTTCATTGAGAAAACAAGTCCCATCATCAGGTGGGCATGGGCATTCGGCCAGCTCTGGCAGTCCAATGAGGGGACTACTCATTTCACACAGTTTAGGAAAGTGTGAACTCTGGTTGAGGTTCATGTGGTCTGAGAGCGGAGATCCCTGTCTGAGGCTGGACAGTGAGGCCTGGCTTTCCCCAGAGACCATAGATTGAGAAGAGTACTGTGTAGCAGCAGCAAAGTCTATGTTTATGTACTCTCCAGGGCTTTTAGGCTCACATGGTAGAGGATGTTCAGTCATCCTTGGAAGCATCCTTAGAGTGTCCAGAGATAACCTATTGGGCCTGTTGACCTTTGATCTCTGTGCCATTCCATCAGCGCGATGGAGGGGGGGCAGAGAAGAAATGCTGTGGGCCTCTTCTGCTTGATTTTGGTTCTGAGGACTCATGAAAACATACTGGTTATCATCTACTCTTTTAGGCACCTGTTGCTTATTGAAGCGAATACTTTGAGTTGGGGAGGGCCGTTGTGTTGGCTCACACTGACCCATAAAATATTCTGGTAGTGTGGGTGAGATGGATGTGTCAACAGGTGACATATTCATATATTCTCCATTCGCTGCTTTGCCATCTGAGCTCTCCAGTGAAAACTTGGATCCGGACCACATTTTCATGTACCCACTGTCCTCTAGAGATCCACTGCTGGGTGAGTTAGCTGTGCAGCCACTGCCTGTAGACTGTGGATGAGATCTCGGGTTAATGATCTGCTTGGGTGCTGAAACACTCATGGGACTCATTGGCATGTAGTGGTCATTTTTTGCACACTGAGGTGCCATGCCTGGTGTCATTGGCATGTAGCCATCATCACCCATATTACCGTTAGAACCTATCTCAATGTCCCCATAATCTTCTGGATATGAGACCTTAGGAGAGGCAGAGTTTGTGCTTCGTCCAGAATGGCTGTTCGCAGCCCTCATCAACATGTATTCATCAAGTGATGCTGAAGATAGCTGGGAGTGTGCCATCTGCTGCCGCGGGGTTGTTAGAGAATATGTCCTCTTCCTGTATGTCTCCACATCCAACATGTCTCTGCCAGTCTTGTTCTGGGAGAAGTTGGATGGCCTGTCCATCACCATATAACTATGTAGCTCACTGGCTTCTCGTGAGGGTGGTGTGCTGGACAGAGAAGAAGGAGTGTCACTCCTGTTTGATAGGTTGTACCTCACATCCCCGGGGCTAGAACTGTAATCCTCACATGATAAAAAGCCAATATCATTTGGTGACCCAGAAACAGAACCACTACAGCTGGAAGGTCTGTGTGCTGTGTTTGAGATAGAATCATTCATACTGATTGAAGACAAACTTAGTGGACTTACAACAGATGGGGGAGAGTGGTACATGGTCATAGACATGGACCTGCTGTGATTAAGCAGTAATGGTTCTGATGTCCGACAGCCTACTGAAACTGTATTAGATCTACTCATGTGGTTCCGGCCAACAGTCGTTGGGCTTCCATTCTCAGATACTGATATAGAGACTGGCCTGACCATGGTACCTTCTCCTTCGCTTGCAGTCCGTATTCGACAAGAAGAAAATTTGGTGACGGGAGATGTGGCTGCTGTACTGTCCGTCCTTGACCTCCTCACTAGCCCTGTTTGACTTGGGGGTAAATTGTTTAGGTTCCGACGAGTGGGTACAGAAATGGGGTTTGATCCTGACGACTGGCTTTTGCTGCGGGGTCTGAACTCTGACAGCTCTTTCATTGCTTTCATAGCTTCTAAAATGGTCTCATGTATATTTTGCGCCACCACAGAATCGTCTGCTTGCATCCACAGTTCTCCGGGTCCAGTAGAGGCTGATCTTCCCACTTCAATAAAGAAAAAGCTATCAGAGTGTCCACACCTACGAATATTCATCAACTGTAGGGTAACTGATGCCACCTCAGAGTTAAGTTTCACAAAACTAATAGTCCGACTTGTTAAACACAGCCTAAAAACTCCAGTGATATTCCTGCTCTGCCCAAGTCCCTTTGCTTTAAGATTCACTTGCCATACCTCTTTATAAGCAGCATTCACCGGTGTAATCATTCCGTAATTTCCCTCGTCAAAGCCCACCAGAGAGGATGCCGAACTAGAAACGGAGCTGTCACACACTTTTCCTTTACTTAATAAATCAGCCAAGTCTCCGTACCAGCTCTCCTGTTCTTGCTCATTCTCCGCAGCCACAGCAAAATATTCGTCCTTGGTATAGAGGGCTATCAAATATCTGTGCTTCGCGTCAGCGCGCTTGTTTATGCTCAAACAAGAGTCGAGGAATATCACTCTTTTTGGAGCTGACTTGTTTTTCCATTTCTTTTCATTCTCGTGGTATTCCAGGCGCGCTGGCAGTCCGTCGCTCGTGTCTTTCAAAACAAAATAGCGCCGATGTCCGTGCTTTTGCTTCTTGAGATATCCATGTTTTCGTATGTTGTTTGAATGAATGTTGTTGCTGTTTGATAACGAGGGTCCCCCTTTAAGAGGCGGACTTGCCATACTTGCGTTTACAGTTTATTTACTCAGTTTCCAAAACTTATCCATTCGTAAAAAAAAAAAAAAAACAAGAAAAACTTAACCGATTACTGAAGATTTCAGCGTAATTTCACCATGCAATGTCTGTAGTTCTCCACAAGCAACTCCTCGCTCAGAGTGACCGAGTGAGCTAAAGCAAAAAACAACATGTGACGTAGACGCAGCCCATCATGGATCAGTGAAAAACAGTCATATAAGGCGGTGTGATCTTTAAGAGGCGTACCCGAAGAACCAACGAATGAGTTGGTCATTGGCTTCATTGGCTAGGCGAAAAGAATGACGGCACTTTGACAAATCCGTGGCGTAGTATGAGACAAATCGCTTCGAACACAAGCTGTTCTCTCCTCCTCCTAAAAACACAGCGCGGTGTGGATGACACATCTAGCCTACTGTACATACCCACTGGGTGCTGCAGTTGCGTCTGGTTTACTGTAAAAGTGTTTCGGATGTTAACATACACACACTGACATGTTTTATTTGCAGCCTAATTAAATCTAGTACATTCAAAAATATCAGAAAGATGTCAGAAACGTCATATTAAGCTATGCGTAGCTATTTCAGAATTGTTTAGCAATTTAAATTGCCCATTTAAAACTAGATTGTGGAAATATTTAGCCAACGCATTATGTCATTTATTTTAGTTCAGGGAGTAATTGAGGCCATTCTAACTTGTAAACAAGAGCGGAGTCGTAATGCGCGTGCTGCGTGTTACATAACGCATATGACAGTCTATTTTTATGCACTTGGGTGTCCCTGTCCAGCAACAGCACTTCCAACCAGCATTTGTTCGCATTAACATCAAGAAGAACGCATCTAGACTTCAACATCTAGTTGTAGATTTTAATAGGGAATGTTGTTGTGCATCTCTCGTCCGTGGTGTCAATAGCTTTTGCATTTTCTTTGCGAAAATACAGTGTGACACAATCTACCTTTAAAGTGTGTTTTAAATGAATTATGTTTATTTTAAAATCAGATTTTTACTTTAGGTAGTCTCGGAACTTTCTGGAATGGAAGAAATCGATCTGTTTGTTCCAAGGAAAACAAATACTGCGTATACTAGCATGTAGAAGTGAACATACGCCACCCTTCGGTCAAGCGTATCATAACAACACAATGTTGAAAATATAATTTAATAGTCGCGTAACGGTTTATTGCCTAGCTCTATTTCAACTCCATTTCAACTTGCGTTTAGTAATATAGGCGCAGCACGGTGACTGTAAGAGCAACAGTTTGCATTAACCACAAACCCATTTTTGTGGTATTAATTTATATTATCAATTGAGCATGAAAACACCTTAAATTTAACTATTAGCTGTAAAGTTCTAAATACATTTCATCAATCTAACTGCATTCATTTCAATTATAAATAATAATGTCATAAATCAAGTATGGTTGTCTTTTTGCTTTTAAGAAAAGGTGAATCTTGTTTGTTTTTTAAATCCATTGAGAACACCTGAAATGTTTTAACGAACCTGTTGCATAACACCATATTAAATGTTTCTCTCTTCACAAGAAAGTATATTTCCTCTGCCAAAATTCCAAATCAAGTCACAGCGCAGTACTTCAGTCTGCTGATTCTTTATAAATAGTATAAGTGTAATCCAACAAAAGATTCAACATTTTAGATGCAACTATATGAAGGACATTTGCCAAATAAGACATCAGATTTATAATATGTATATGTAGACCTAGCCATTTATACCAGTGCAGCAAAACCCAGAATGAGTTCACTGGCTGATTGATGCAGCTATGTAATTTGTTTTATAATCTGGACTAAAGAAGATTATGGTAAGCAAACAGCATGGCTGATCCAGAAAAGATCTTGGGATTTTTTTAAGAGCAGCTGTCTATTGTTAACCAGCTCTGTCACATGAAACATGATCAAATCCTATGGATTAATAAGCATTGTGCTCAGAATCAGATCAGAATCTGTTGTGGCTGATGTTGTTTGGTGATCTAATATGATCTCTCTTTTTGCAGCATATGTTGAAACATTAGCAACTCTAATCTTGTATAATGATGAAGTAATGTAAGTAAAACCCATTGATCAAAGCTTATCCACAACAAATCTACTTAGGCAAGACACATCCAACATCTTTGTGAAAGCATAAGCTAATGTGGGGTCAAGATTAAGGAAATAATTGAATATATTTACTATTCTGATTAATAAATGAGCTTATATTAAAAAGGAAAATCACTTTAATAAAATTATAACACTAAATTTACTGTTCACGTACCAATAAACTGCAGTTTTGAAATCCAAATCTAATAATAATTTGTTTTATATTGTAACAAACCATGATTATACAATGACTAGCCTAGTTACCCTAACTTGTCTAATGAACCTAATTAACCTAGTTAAGCCATAAATGTCATTATGGTTTTGTTGTATGCTACTCTGTACAACAGTATGTTTACCCTACTAAATATTTTCTGTTTCTACATTGCATTGATGTTTACAGTGTACCTTTTACTCCTCTCAGCGGATTGCTTTCACTGTAGAACATTGTTAAGAAAAGATAAGCCTATAAAAAGAGCAAAGAACTGTAGATTTAGAACAACAGTGCTTACATGATATATTACAACATTTACTATTATGAAGGACGTGTTTTCCATTTGAATACAGTGCTACATTTTGAAGGAAACAGGCAATTGCGTGTGCAGTTTTGGGAATTGTTTGTAGAATTCTGTGTAGCAGTTGGAAAAACTGTAATAGCTGTAAATAATGTTGTGTAATTAATATCATAAAATGCAATAAAATACATTTAAATTATATTTTTTAATTAATATAATATGCAAAAACATTTTTATGGCAATATCCATAAACCCTGTCAATCCCATGCTTTTTTATGATGGGCAAAGGTAACTCTTTCATCTCAAATTTGTTTACAGTCCACTAATTAGACTGATTATCCAAGAGTAGATTCTGTAAGGCAGATTAGTATGTTAGATGTGCTTCTAATCCAAGAGATGTTGTATTTATCCACAATGAGATAATAGTCTAGTCTGAAGACCAAACGTTGTGTACCTTGACAGATTGTGTATATAGAAAGATGCACTGTACATCCATTTTCAGGATATTCATAAATATGCATTACAGAGCAGATAATAGCTTTATTCAGAGTCATGGACAAAAATACTCTATAAATGCACCATCTTTTTGTAGCTACTTACAGGGTTGGGTAGTAATTCAATCTACGTAACTTATTTAATATAAAATATGAGTAGCTGTATTTCAGTTGGGTTGTAATCAAATTGCAGTTAAATCTGAAAAGTATTTTAGATTACCAAAGTGATTACTTTTGCATTTTATTCTGATTTATATACTTTAGACAGAGTCTACAAAAGCATCCCAATGTGCAGTTCTGCTAGTAAGTTTACCCATGCAAGATACACTCACTGGCCACTTTATTAGGTAGATCTGTCCAACTGCTGCTAATTTCTAATCAGACAATCACATGGCAGCAACTCAATGCATTAATGCATTTAGATATGGTCAAGACGATCTGCTGCAGTTCAAACCGAGCATAAGAATAGGGAAGAAAGATTATTTAAGTGACTTTGAACGCATAAATGCATAACCATCTCTAGGGTTTACAGACAATGGTCCGAAAAAGAGAAAATATCAAGTGAGCGGCAGTTCTGTGGACACAAATATCTTGTTGATGCCAGAGGTCAGACCAGAATGGCCAGACTGGTTTGAGCTGATAGAAAGATAATAACCACTCGTTACAACCGAGGTATGCAGAAGAGCATCTCTGAACACACGTCCAACCTTGAGGCAGATGGGCTACAGCAGCCATATTATAAAGTGCGAATCATCTCAGACTGGTTTCTTGAACATGACAATGAGTTCATTGTACTCAAATGGCCTCCACAGTCACCAGTGTCAATCCAATAGAGCACCTTTGGGATGTAGTGGAATGAGAGATTCGCTTCATGGATGTGCAGCAGACAAGTCTGCAGCAACTGCGTGATGCTATCATGTCAATATGGACCAAAATTACCTAGGAATATTTCCAGTACTTTGTTGAATCTATGCCACGAAGGAAGACAGTTCAGAAAACAAAACGGGGTCCAATCCAGTAATAGTAAGGTGTACCTAATAAAATGAGTGTATTTCCTATTTTTTGACACTATAGGTTGCATTTTCACAGCAAAGATTTTTATAAAAAAAAAAATAAAGATTTTTTTTAAAAAGAGATATTTTAAGGTAAACATTTGAACAAGATGACGTATACAATTCTCTTAATTTGTTTAAAGATCACACTTTTTTTCGTTTATTACTGCTATTCAGCAGCTAATATTTGCACATTTCCTAAAGACAAAATAAGTTCAACATACCTCATCTCTAATAAGTCATTGTGTTGGCTTTTTGAGAATGAGCGATTGTCAGTTTTTGCTTCATGATAGAAATAGAATGGAAAACGGATGTCAAAAATAATGTGCAAGGAATCAATGTATATAACCTTTCTTGTATATATTTTTCTCCTGCACATTATTTTTGTGCATAATAATCAAATAAGTCAAATATTTTGTGGATGCAGTTCTTCTTTAGAAAACCCTGCTTTTATTAGTATCTCAATGTAACTAAATATGTTGCAAATGACTTGAAATAATGTATTTTGCAACCTGTAAAAGTAACCTTCCCAACTGTTTATGTGTGTGTGTCAGGGCATCTACCTGATTTCATCAAGTAGGACATGTTCCTGGATGAACATCTATGTTGATCCTGGAACAATTTTCTAATCAGCCAATCAAAAGTAAGGCATATGCTTACCGTTTATGTTAGGTTTAGGCTTACGGTTAGGTTTATGCACTTCTACACGATTGTTATCCAACTATTATTCCCCTCAGATTTTAGAGATTAATTTAGTTATGGTTGGGTTTAGGGGTAAGGAAAAGGTATTGATTACATTTTCCAACAAAAATGATGTCCTACGATCAACATAGATGTTAATCCAGGATCATATTGTACTTGGCAAAATCATGATGTGCCATTCAGTGTACTCTCAGTCCTGGGTTGCTGCTGGAAGAGCATCCACCACATAAAACATATGACAGAGTACTTGGTGGCTCAAACTGCTGTGCCGACCCCTGACAAATCATGGACTAAGCTGAAGGATAGTGAATGAGAATGATGGACATGTTTAACTTGTCACATGTAAGAAGATTTTATACCTTGGTCCAACTGATAGGCTGGAATATGTGAATGTGTTTGCACTTTTGTGTTGTTTTTAACCTAGTATTTATTTTAATTAAAATTTTTGTTAAAGGACTGAACGTATCTTCTGTTCACTAATGAGGTTGGTTTTCTGTGATTATGTACACTGAGCTTGTAAATATTAGCCTGAAATTGCCACTGTTGCAAAAAAAAAAGAAAAAATGCCCATTTCTTAATGCAATGAGAGACACACTGCATTATTACACCAAATGAATATAGTGGATACAGTGACTGAATAATGTTTTTACATAACATGAAGAAAAACTTTATCTACAATCAGTGAATAAGATAAAAAAAAAAGATAAATTAGGTTTTAGTTTGTTCTTTAAATCTCTTTGTACAGAAGCTTAAAGAAGTGCTGACAGGAGTGACAAGAGCACTGGTGAGCTTCATGCAAAGGGCAACTTAAAGAGGATAGGTCATCAAATCCTCAGAGCAAAGAAGCTTCAGTAGTCTGTTTGTAAACAGGTGTCATTTTGAGACAGCGGGAGGTCTTGACTAACTCGGTCCCACAGGACTAGCCATCTTTTAGTATGTCCACATTGCTAGTTGTCAGTCTAACAGTCAAAACATACAGTTGCAAATTAATCCTTAATTTGAATTTGGGGTATATTTATGACCCCAATCAACATTTGTTTATTTAAAAAAAAATTCTCGGCTGAGGTTACTTCTGCAAAGCAGACATAATTCCGTCAGAAAATCAACAGTGCCACCAATCCTCGCTTACTTTTTAAAACATTTTCCTCCCTCCTCTATCCTCCTCCTCCACCAGCATCCTCCACACTACTGATGACTTTGCTACATTCTTTTGCACCAAAACTGCAAAAATCAGTGCTCAATTTGCTGCACCTACAACAAACACGCAAGATACACCACCAACACCACACACACTCACCTCTTTTTCTCAGCTCTCTGAGTCTGAGGTGTCCAAACTCGTGCTATCTAGCCATCCAACCACCTGTCCACTTGATCCCATTCCCTCTCATCTCTTGCTAGCCATTTCTCCTGCAGTCATACCAACACTGACTCACATAATTAACACATCTCTTGACTGTATATCTCTTGACTGTATATACAGACCGGTATCCCTGCCTCCATTCATGGCCAAGATTTTGGAGAAAGTAGTGTTCAATCAAGTCCTGGACTTTCTTACTCAAAACAACCTCATGGACAACAAGCAATCTGGCTTTAAGAAAGGCCACTCAACTGAGACTGCCCTGCTCTCGGTCGTGGATCTCAGACTGGCTAAAGCAGACTCTAAATCATCTGTCCTCATCTTGCTGGATTTATCAGCTGCTTTTGACACTGTAAACCACCAGATCCTGCTATCTACGCTTGAGTCACTGGGCGTTGCAGGCACTGTTACTCAATGGTTCAGATCTTAGCTCTATGACAGGTCATTCAGGGTGTCTTGGAGGGGAGAGGTGTCCGACCTCTTCAGCTCAACCTTGCGAAAACAGAAATGCTTGAAGTTTCTGCCAACCCGACTCTACACCATAACTTTTCAATCCAGATGGATGGGGCAACCATTACTGCATCCAAAATGGTAAAAAGCCTTGGAGTAACGATTGATGGCCAACTAAACTTCTCTGACCACATTTCTAGAACTGCTCGATCTTGCAGATTCGCACTCTATAACATTAGAAAGGTCCAACCCTTCCTATCTGAACATGCAGCTCAACTCATTGTTCAAGCTCTTGTTCGTTCAAAACTGGATTATTGCAACTCTCTACTAGCCGGGCTTCCAGCTAACTCTATCAAACCTCTTCAGCTGCTTCAGAACGCAGCAGCACGAGTGGTCTTTGATGAACCTAAAAGAGCACATGTCACTCCGCTACTCACCCGTTTGCACTGGCTGCCAGTTGCTGCTCGCATCAAATTCAAAGCTCTGATGTTTGCTTACAAAGCGACCTCTGGCTTTGCTCCTTCTTATCTGCTCTCACTTCTGCAGATTTATGTGCCCTCCAGAAACTTGCGCTCTGTGAATGAACTTCGCCTCATGGTTCCATCCCTAAGAGGGAAGAAATCACTTTCCCGAACTCTCGCATTCAATCTGCCCAGTTGGTGGAATGAACTCCCTAACTGCATCAGAACTACAAAGTCACTTGCTGTCTTCAAGAAACAACTAAAAACTCAACTATTTAGTCTCCACTTTCCTTCCTAATCTGCAATTGCCTCTCTGGCTATACCACTAACTGTACTCTATCAAAAAAAAAAAAAAAAAATTTACATTACTAATGCTTTGCTTCTTAGACTTTACACAGCTGAAACGTGCTTACAGCACTTATTCACTGTTGCTCTTATAGTTGTGTGAATTGCTTCCTTGTCCTCATTTGTAAGTCGCTTTGGATAAAATGTTCTGCTAAATGACTAAATGTAAATGTAAAATGGTTCCCTGTATCTTAGGGAACTGTGAGACTGTGTCTGTTCCTCGTATTATTAGATCAAGAAATAAACCTACTGTGGGCTCCAGAAATAATCTAGTAAGAATTAAACAAGAAACAAGTGAAAATACAAATTTCATAAAGCTTGGTCTCCTAAACATCAGGTAACTAGCACCTAAAGCACTTATCTTAAATGAAATAATAACAGATAACAATCTTAATGCACTCTGTCTCACTGAAACCTGCTGAAACAAAATGACTATATTGGTTTAAATGTAGCAACTCCTCCAGGATTCTTATGTAAACATGAGGCTCGTCAAACTGGCTATGGTGGTGGAGTTGCATCAATCTTTAGTGATATTCTTAATGATAATCAGAGAAACGGACTTATGTTTAACTCCTTTGAAGTATTAGCGCTTAATGTTATCCTTCGGGACATTATGCAAAAACCTATGTTATCGCTCGCTTTAATCGCCATATATATACCCCAGGACCCTATGTCAATTTTCTAAAAGAGTTTTTTGATTTTATCTCTGACTTACTAGTTAAAACTGATAAAATACAAATTGTAGGAGACTTTAACATTCACATAGATGACGCTAACGACACATTAGGGACACTTGGACTGCAACTCTGCACAGAACGTTTGGCCAGTGGAGAAATGGTCATACCAATCTGAGCCTGGTTCTCTCGAGGTTTTTTTCTTCACTTCTGCCAATTGGTGAAGTTTTTTCCTTGCCGCTGTCGCCACTAGCTTGCATGGTTCAGGATCTGTAGAGCTGCGCATCGATGGATTTGCTCTTCAGTGTTTGAACCCTCAGTAGTGATTATTAAACCACACTGAATTGAACTGAACTTAAACTTTAAAAGTGAACTACACTATTTCAATTTACTATGATCTTTTATGTGAAGCTGTTTTGACACAATCTACATTGTAAAAGCGCTATACAAATAATGGTGAATTGAATTATTGAAACATTATTTTTTGACTGGTTATCATTCTCTACCTATCTACACTGTAAAAACTGTTACTTAGATTTTACTCAAAAAAATTAAGGCAACATTTTCCAACTACTTTTTGTAAGTTTAGTGAACTTCTTGTTATTTTAATTTGGTAAAAATCAATATTATTTATTTTACTGTATGCAAAAAAATTAAGTAGAGTCTACAATATAAAGCAAAATATTTGAGTTTAACCAATGTGACAAAGCTCAGTAAATTTACCCAATCATACTTAGTTAAAATAAGTAACATTTAAAATATAAAACTAAACTTTTTGATTTTAGTTAAATAATTTTTTTACTTTTTAATTTAGAATTTTTTTTTTCTTCAGTCCAATTGAAATAATTAGTTAGCATTGTCATAACTTTAATTAATAAAGAAAGAGATATTAGTTTCCAATGTTTATTACTCTATAACAGCTGCCATATACAAACAATTGGATGCAGTTTCTGAAATTACAAATTACAGAAACTTCTCATTTTTAAATGCAACATAGAACACCTTTTAAGTGCAATCTGTGTCCTCTTAACACTAACATTAAAGTACAGTCACTCTTGACCTAAGCAATTTACATAAACAGCCTGACTTGTGTGTACAGTACAATACATTTTCATGTAACATATGTTAAAACATGTTAAACTAATAACAGAACATGTTTAAAGTGCAATCTGTGCTATATTGCAATAAAACATTTGAAATTGAAATAAAATAAAATAAAGGGCCTCTGACCTCAGTATTTGACATAACAAAACAAACTTCAGCAAATCAAGTGCCCAGAAGCTGGACACTTATCCAGGAACTGAAGAAGTCTGTGCTTGACTACCACATTGCTTTTAGTTAAACAGCCCATCGAACAAGAGTGAAGCAGCAAAGAAACAGAACCTCTGAGACTCAGCCAATTAACAATTAAACATTCACAACAATCTTCTGGAAAACTCAATAAAAACACAAGATTGCCATTTAGTGTGAGGCTGGCAGTTGACCAACTAACTCAGAAGTTTGTTTTTGAGTGTCATGAATCGGGAAGAAGGCTTTGGGCGCAGTGTGTCAAGTCCCACAAAAAGTCTTTGGAACACCTCAAATGTTTTGCAAAGTTGTGGTGGATACTGCAAGTTCAGAGCATATGTCATCCCCAGAAGCAAGCAACATGCCCTGGCCAGATTTCCAAGATCAGTAAGCACCGGAATTCCCTCAATGATGATGCCCACTGCATCTGGTTCACAGCAGACATATATCTGCATATTGCGCATGTTCAAGTCCTCATGGACACTGCTCTCCGTTTTTCCCTGTATGAGAATAAACAGAACAATAAGTGTCAAAACTGAAAATGCCACTCTTACAGTTATAGTGTCAGATGATTATGACTCTAAAAGTCGAAAAAACACTGCAAAATGTAAAACAAGGATTTGCAGTTGAAAAATATGACAGTATTTTTTAAATCAAGTCTGCAACTGGACAACCAAAATGTTAATTTGGGACCCTGGTTCCTGCACATACATCTGGGTGTTTGTAGGTGTGTTTTGAACCGTAACAATATTTGTTTTTAGACATGGTAGCTAATCCCTAACTCTAGTCTCGTACGATATCTCAGGGAGACATAAGATTGATATTGAAAAAGTCTAACCATGTTTTTTAAACAATACTTACAATGTAGTCAGAGATGAGCTCTTGCCCACTCTCTCCCATGTATTCAATGAGGCATCTCAGAGTCACGTCTCTTTTCTTCACCACAGAGGTACTCGGATCCTATAGTTGATAAGTCAATAATGAAAAATTGATTCTTGAAGGGAATACAACTACAAACGTACAATGCCATTATCAGTGTGGTTCTGTACTAGAGCTATATATATATATATATATATATATATACACACACAGTTGAAGTCAGAATTATTAGCCCCAACACCCCCCCCCCCCCCCCCGTTAAATTTTTTTTCCCCAATTTCTGTTTAATGGAGAGATGATTATTTTTTTCCCAACACTTTTCTAATCATAATAGTTTTAATAACTCATTTCTAATAACTGATTTATTTTGTCTTTGTCATGATGACAGTAAATAATATTTGACTAGATATTTTTAAGACAATTCTATACAGTTCAAAGTGAAATTTAAAGGCTTAACTAGGTTAATTAGTTTAACTAGGCAGGTTAGGGTAATTAGGCAAGTTATTGTATAATGATGGTTTGTTCTGTAAACTATCGAAAAAAATATAGCTTAGAGGGGCTAATAATTTTGATAATATTGATCGTATTTAAAAACTGCTTTTATTCTAGCCGAAATAAAACAAATAAGACTTCCTCCAGTAGAAAAAATATTATTTGTTAAACATCATTTGGGAAATATTAAAAAAAAGAAAATAACATTTAAAGAGGGACTAATAATTCTGACTTCAACTGTGTATACACACACACACACACACACTTTTTATTTATCTTTAATTTATTAGGATTAATAAAAATTATTTTTATTATTTACTCACAAGACAAGTAAATAAAAGAACTTATTGCATTAATATGCATCTACAACACTGTTACCACTTTTGCCTCACCTGTATCAGTTCCAATAACAAGTTCTTGATGCGTTGACCAGCTGCTCCACCCTTCGCACTAAACAGGTCAAGAAGTTTTGGAGTGTACTTGTCCAGCTGGGACATAAACATTGATTCTAGTGGAACTGCAGTACACCTTCGGAATTCTTCATTTATCTGTAATACATAAATTGTTTGACTGTTATTTGGAACACGTAAGATGTGTAATTAATTGGCAACCTTTCATTCTTAAACCGCCTTAGGAGTGTCTAGCATCACATTCTAGCAACTTTGTTCACTATTTTCCTTTAAACAAAAACTGAGTGAGCATCATGTCAGTGATAAATCATTTACCTGGAATGGTTCAAAGAGGGCAGGCCATCTTTCTTTCAATTTTGGTACATCTGGGGACTGGGCAACCACTTCCATTCTTCTGCAGCTATACGTCCTGGCCATCATGTCATTTATGCTTTTGACATCCCTTTTCTTGCTGGCTTCTATTAACTCAAGTCTCACATTCTCAAGGCTGTTATCTGTATCACCTGAAGGGTGCTGAGGCAGGAAATTTACTTCTGCCCTCTTTGGTTTTTTGATGTTTTTAGCAGGTTTTCTCTCATCTCCCACCTTGTGTTTCATTGAGTTTATCAGGAGTTCAGGACTTCCCAATGCTTTGCGTTTGGTACGATAGTTTCCACATTTGTATTTCAGGCTTTGTTGCCACCCATAAATTCCATTAAAAGATCCCGGTTCCTTCAAACAGGGATGCTTTTCTATTAGTGCCTGTGCTACTGCAGATCTCTGGGCATCATTGGGGTATGCTGTATAGCAAAACATGGCCTCTGCCAGGCGCTCCAAGATATCTGCTTTGACACTGGGTGATGTCAGTAGGGTGCCATCTCTTAAATAAATCTCATTACCTTGACTCAAAGCCAGCTCAGTATTGTGTGAGAAAGTTGGAATTGGAAATACAGCAGGCCATGGATATTGTCTTTCAGAGGGTGAAGGAGAGAGAATCACAGTATCATCTGAGACGTCAGAGTGTGTCACAGACTCTGATAAAGAGCACACACTGGAGGCATCAGGGGTGCTTTCCTGGGGAACAACAGTCAGTGTTATGTTTAACGGAACATACACTACTTTCAGTGTGTCTTTATCTTTAAGTTCCTTTGTGGTCGTTAGAGTGAAAAAGTCATTAAACTCTTCATCTTTGTACTGAACACTGATTTCAGTGGTGATGGCAAATTGTTCTTGGATGGCTGCAACCAATTCATCAACAGTTGAGGGTATGCCACTTTTGAGTGTAAGTTTTTTGACCTCGTGATCAATGAGGACCCGGAATCTGACTGTTGGTTCCATCTCTAGAAAGGTAGAAGAAACAATTATACAAAGTCATACTCAACACTGGAGACAGATGTAGCGCTTTAATGTCACCATGAGCTTTTCTGCAACAATATAGGCTGACAGGGGACAAACATCACTAAGCCTTTGTTGTTCAACAAGAGTTATGTGATCAGTCTTCTCAAGATGAAATCCACGATAGTGTTCATCATACCAGGACATGAGTGTTTTCACAATAAAATGCACCTTTTCCCCAAAAAGGGCAATTTGGACAATCTCTGCAAAATCAGGAAGACCAGCAGTACCACCATAGGCCACGATCATGCCTTTTGAGTACCTTGTTCCATGAAAGGTGACTGTATCAGCCAGCTGTACTTGAGACTGACAAGGAAACAGATGCTTGATTGATTCCTGAACATTTACATGCAGTACATCCAATGGAACTGATGTGACTCTTACAACGCTTAGAGCAGGCACAACTGTTGTGGAATGCAGGTGATGACTTATCATAAGCTGATGCTTTGTGGCCAGAGAAAGGAGAATGTTCTTAAAGTTGCCAGTGTGTCTCACAATCTGCTTAAATTGGCTGTGCTTTGCTTCAAATCTCATTGTCCAGAAAGCAATCACAGGCCCAAAAGCATTTATTAATGCAGGATAGTGTTCTAAGAAGTGGTGCTTTGGGATTAACCCTTCATTAGGAAATACTTCTTGGAATCTATGTCGGTGTTCGGAAATTTTTGAGTCAAGATATGCAATACTTTCTTTGTTGTGAACTGGGGCAACAACAAGTTCAATGATGTCTTTTAAAGACATAAGTAGAAGCCAGGCTGGATCATTCAAAGGTATTCTTTGTCCAATAATGAATGGCAGCAGTCGTATGAGGGCCCAATTTTCATGTGCATTCCCTCCAATCCTCTTTTTTGAGGAAAAGGTTGTAGGCAATGGCTGAGGACAATCAGTTTTGTCAGCCCATTTATACGGAAATTGTGTGATGGCACTGTTAAGTTCACTGAAAGTGAAATATTTCTTTGAAATAAAAACACTGAAGCACAGAGCTAATTCCAAAGGAACAATGCCTTCAAAAATGTCGTGCAATATATCGGGTGGATAGCCAGTCACACAGTGGAAATAGCTCAGATTTTCAGTAAGTGGGCAGGCATTTTTTACACCGTAACAGTGTGTCAAAGCTGGATTTTCTTTAACAGTCGATAAATGAGTGGCATGATTCTCTTTGGTCCGAGCAGAAAATGCACCTGACCTCACCTCCTTTCTTTGAAATTCTGATCGTTCTCCAAGACAAAATCTGCAAATGAATGGTCCACAAAAATTTTCCACAAGTCCACAAATGGAATGTGCCCCAAGATTATCAGCGACTACACAAAACACAGAGCCTTTAACATGTTGTCCAAGACTGGAAATGTAGACACCGTCACTCTCCAAAATGGCAATGTCTTTTAACAAAGGAGCAAGCACTTCAGCGTAGCCAAATTTTTTGATGTCAACTGCTTTGCATAAAAGGGCCAAGTATACAGAGTTAAGAGTGGATCGCAATGAATGAGGGATGTTGCCAAAGGCCCAGTATACAGCTGTGATTTTATGCTTTTTTCTTGATGTACCCAGGGGGTTACAAATTTCAAAGTCATCTACATACAACACAAGTGCAATTCTTAGCTCTTCAGAATAAAAAGAATTCTCTTTATAGACTGTACCATCACGGTATGATCCATAATAAATAGATGACAACTGGTCCTGTTCTTTGCTCAGAACTTTTTCTCTAAGATTTTCTTTACCCAAAATATGAACTAAGGACTGGCGAATTGGTATATACTGGAAACTTCTCTTTTCATTTGGATTAAGGATGTATTCAATGGGCTCAACGACTTCAAAGTTTTCTTTATAATACTGTCGCCTTCTAAATGATGATGAAAGAGGACCACCAGCACTAAGTGCTGTGCTTAGTGGATTTGATTCGCACAATTCTTCCACTAGAGATGTAACAAACGTGTCAGTAATCGTACAATTATGTTTCTTTAAGTGTGAAACAACAATATCTCTTATTGCAGTAATGGATGCAGAACTTACTATGAAGTGAAGATCATCTACTAGTTCATCAATGCACCGAATTGAAACATTATGAACACTTTCTAATTTCAAAAGGAGGGATGCTATGTACTCTACAACCACACTGCTTCCATTATCCTCTTCATAGTGAACATCTGAGCCAGAGCCTAGGTAATTGCCATCACTGTGAACATGATCCTCTTCAAAGGCTTCAAAAACTAGTGACTCCTCCTGTTCAGTTAACTGTCTTTCACCAATAATGCCTGGTTTAAAATCTTGTGAAGTATGTGGCGTATGCTTCCTGTGTTTGTGTGTCGCGAAAGTCCCATACACATTTGTTTGGTGATTGCACCCAGCAAAAACACACTTTACAGTCTCGTTATTCTTCAGATGATGACCAATATGTTCAAAAAACTCTTTTTCGCTAGGGAATCCAGATTTTTGACATAATAGGCAGGTAAAGAAAAGAGTTACTTGAGGTGAGTTAAGTGAGTCAACTCCTGGATGTTGTCGTGACAAGTGACAGCGGAGGCTACTCCAGTTTTTAAAAGTGCATGGGCAATCTATATGTATACAAGGCAAGGCATGAGCATGTCCAAATGTCCCATGATGCAGTCTATAATGTTTTAGTATATCAGTCTTTGTTGGTACAACAGTGCTGCATAATTTACAAGGCCATTCCATCTATTATTAAAAATAGAGAGGGATGTCATTTATAATTACTTATTTTCTTTTTTTTAACTCTTAATAACTGACTTTTGGTTATCTTAATTCCTCTAAATGACAGATAACAACAAACATCTGAAACATTTAACTCAATTCCACCTGTTACTAAAAAGCTTACCTACTCCATGAACTGCTCCTGCCTGTAGATCTGATGGTCTTCTAAAAAAGCAACACAAATAAAAGAAGAGTTTAGGAAAATATCAGGATCATTGATGTTATTGCAATGCAAAATTGTTTAGTCTTTTTAGTTGAACAAATGGTTTAAGGAAAAATAAAACATTTCAAACAAATATATCAAAAGATTAAGTTAGAACGTTTAAATTATTATGATAAATTGCAGAGAGAGGCGCAAAAAAATGTTTTCATCTTTTTTTAATCAAGCAGGAACAACAAATGTAATTACAAACATATCAGTTAACGTAACTTTTACAGTTTTTCTCAGTGGCTTTGGTGCATTTCTCACAACAATATTTACATTTGCACAACAGTTCATGCATATCTCAAAACAATTAGTCATTTGTGCACATAATAGTAGCAGTTTCTCATTCTTTTCAACAAATTACAAGTGCTTTTGGACATGCATCAACTGCTTTCATACGACTCTCTGCTGTTTATAACATTATCATTTGCTTATGTCATGTCAGTCAAAATTAACTAAACTTCTGAATGCTGAAAAGTCATTCTATATAAAACTAAGTCCTCATTTCATTAATTGAGTCATTACATGCAAAAATGTTAAACTAGTTGTCAAAATCGGTCAAGCCAATTTTATAAAAAAAAAAAGTAATCTTTTTTTTTTCCTGAAAATGTCTTCTAAACTGAACAATTTCATGAATTATTTACAGACCTGTGTATGTTATACTGTAGGTTCAGTTTCAGTTATTGTACTGCAATATTGTGCACAGCTCTACCCAAAGGAAGTTTAAGTATGTTGTAAATAAGGGTGTATGTATTCTTTTGCATAATGCTGTGTCTTGTACTCAGATACCTCACTAAATGCAGTGATGTCTAACTTTACTGTAGTTTTCAAATGGCTGTGTAAATAGTATATAGTGCTGTTTTGAGCATTTTCAGGAAGTCACCAAAATCTGACTTTTTTTGCATTGCAAAAAAATTACAGAGTAAACTGTGATAATGAAAACATGACAAATCCATTTGACTGTCTTATTCAAAAACTATGGTGTCATGACTTTTCATCTCGATGACAGTGACACTTTCATCGACATGAATACTTGCTTTTGAGGAATGAGCTCTCCATTTGAGCAAGTGACACGCTTTTGCAGGTTATCAACTAGGTTTTGCAGTTTGTACTAATTGTTTTGAGAAATGCATTAACTGTTGTGCAAATGTAAAGAGTGTCTACTAAGTGTTGTGAAAAATGCACCGCGACTGAAAAAAAAACTGTAACTGACACATGTACGAGAATAAGAGACCACGCTATTAGTGTTTTGCTAGCTAACGTTAATTCGGAAAGAGCCAGCATATTTAAGACGAATGATTTGAGACAAAATAATTCACATTTACCAAGGCTAACGTTTCTAGACAAACAAAATGACGATTTTTTTTGTAAAGTACCCAAACTAAGTAGAAACATAATCTGGCAACATATCTCACAAATACCGATCATACGTTAGCGATAGTTTTTAGGATTAATGCTAGTTTCAATACCTTCGGTAAGGCCGCATGGCGCCTGCAAAACTGACAAATTTAAGTTAACGTCTGAAACCTAGCGACGCGTTTACATTTTATAGTGCAACAAAAGCGTGCTCATTCGGCTAAAACCTTACTTTATGCAATGTAAATAGTTACTTACATGTATAGCAGGTTGTATAAAGCCCGCAAAAACTCCACAGAAATTCGAAAATGGTCCGGTACAGGTGACACTCTGAGCAACGATGTCGTTCTGCATGCACGCTGCATCATGTGGGCGGGCCGTGACGTTTTACTTTGGATGTAAACATTTAAATAGAGTTTTGTAGAAGCAATTTATTTTGAAGGTTAGTAAAACACAATTTTTTGATAGGTAATAATAAGTTACAAAAACAATCACACTTTTTACTTAGGTAAAACTTGAATTAACCCAAAAAGAAAAGGTAATCAATTTATTGAAAGAAATATACTTTTAAAAATAAATTCCTATAGACAACACCCTTGAAGAACTTTTTACAGTGTACTGTACACCTTCAGAAAAAAGGTACACTGTGGTAAAAATAATGTTCCTTGATGAACAGTTTTGTACCTTTGTAAAAATGGTACCTTATAAGGTCTAGAAAAGACCTCTTATGATACCGTTCTATGCTTTTTATGGTACAACTGAAATGTAGGTGCACAATTGTTCTCATATAAAAGGTACAAAAGCATTGAAAAACTCAATATACTGTATATGATTACAATATATATGAAAAAAATATTACTGGAAAGGCCAAGAGATTTTATTAATTTACATATGAAAACAAGAACCATCATTTAAAAGTATGTTTAAAAAACTTATAAACATTAATTATTAAGTTCTATCATATACAAAACATCTGATAAACATGAAACTATAGCTATTGTAAAATAAACATTTAAGGCATTTTAAATAAATGTTTGGTAAGCATTTTTGACACTAAGTTACAAAGTGTCTTGACACTGTGGTGGTACCTTTATGGATCAAGTTGTGCCTTTCATGAAAAGGTATTTAGGTTTTAAAAACCAAAGGTGCATTTTGGTTTCTCATGGTACAAGTCATGTTCTTAAAGGTACAAACTGCAATGGCACAAATCTGTTCAATAAAAAGGTACTGGCCCAGTGACAAGGGTTTGTACCTTCTTTGGTACAACATTGTACCATTTTTTCTGAGTGTGTATATTCACAGAAAAAAAATCAGGACTTCATTTGGTTATTCTGAAGGTATGCGAAAAATATGTTTCTGGTATTTAGAAATGAAAAAAAAGTATTTTATTTAATTTTTTTCATTTGTCAAAAACAATCAATAAATCTGTCATAAAAATGAACATTTCCAAACAGAAATGAAGACCTTGTACTAGACCACAAATGAAATATATATTAAAGCCACAAGTGGCATTATGGAGGTTTAAGCATTTAAGGACTTTTGACATTAATGCTGATTAAGTCTTTGACAAGCCAAAATTAATGGCTGACACTAAAACACACCCACAGTGGACATAATGTTGAAACATAGACAAAAAAAGAATGGTTAAACTATTATATCAATAATAGTCATTAATCATGCTTATGCACACTTTGTTGCCACATGTAGATATTTAAACTAATAAAAGTTAACAAAATGTTTACCACTTGGTGTTCTTTGACATTTATATACATAATAATCAACTTTCAGTGTAATTATTATAATGTCATAAGTTGGGAAAAAAAATTGTAGTATGAATGGTAAACTTGGACTAAATTTGATTTTAAATGCAATAGCGGTGTTTTTACCATAAACTAACCAATAAGTGGTCTTTTGCTGGCATCTATTGGCTACAATGATCAATTCAAACAAAATAAATATTGATTTTAATGGTTGGTCCCTCAAAACTTTTTCGTATTTGTTTAGAAGATGTCACATCTGCTTGAATAACTGGGGGGGTTTGCGATTTGTTTTATGATTTACAGGCTTACACTGGGTCAAAATATTTTCAAAATGAATATAAGATTTTGATAATGCAAAAGTGCATAAATAATTATTTATCTAGGCAGTCCAGAGATTTGTAAATGGTTATCCTTATGTAGAGAGAAGGAAAAAAAACAGTATAACTACTTTGCAAGAATGTATATTAGTGATGTAATATAAATTACTTAATAAACTGTTTGATTGACAGCAGATGACTTTAAAAAAAGCTGCCCAGAAAGAGCAGATCTAACATATATCTAGATCAAGCGTATTTGTGAAAAGCTGTGTAAAATAGGCACTTTCTGCAGTTTTGTTTCATTTTTCACTGAAAAGCAGACAGAAGCAATAAGTGGTCTTGTGCTGCTCTCTAGCGGCTAAAATCGTCATTGAACTATTGAAATAAGCATAAACACACTGACCAACTGTTTGATACCTTTTCTACTGTTATAGTCCCACTTATTGTGCGATCTCCACAAAATTTTGCACGCTTGTTTACAATCATTTGTCACATAAATACAACAAATTTCATGAGGTTTTGAGTTTTCTTTACTTGTTTACAGGTATATAGGTCTATAAAGACATGCTCCTTTTGTAAATGAGCCTGTTACAGTTATCCAAAATCTAAAGTTAAATTTTTTTTTTTAGTAATTATTGATCTAGGCCAGGGGTGCCCAAACTTTTCCGAATGAAGGGCCAATAACCAAATATCTTGAGTGCCGTGGGCCGAAGATAAACACACCAAACTATTTTACATTAAAGTTGCCCTGGGTCATTTCCTAATTTATTGAATAATATTAAAAAATAACTAGAAAACATCACTTTGAATCTTATTGCAATAAGAACATAATCACATTTATAAGACAGTGGAGTTCAATGCTACACTAGGCAAGCAGAATCTGGCTGTTTTGATCAACTAACCAAAGTCTCTGGATTGTCCTCTATCCATCGGGTGACAGTTTGTACAATTTCAACCAAATTACAGCATTTAAAATGAAACATTTAATTTCATTTAGCTTTTTTGTAACGTAACAATAAAACAAAAATAAAGCAAATAAAGGTTATGTTATATTTGAAATGGCTATCTCTAGTGTGGGTGTTAGTGTATTTTTACATTTTACTGAAGAATCAAAAATCAGAAAGTTACTTGACACAATAGATTGAAATAATAAATAAATAGGAACAGGGCATGCTATTAATTGCAGGGGAGCAATTAAATTAACCTATCTGATGCCCCTGCTATAAATTAAAAAAAAAAAAAAACACATTTCAAATAAGGTATTCAAACTGAGTTTGTAGATGTGTACGTGCCTATCTGGACATAGTGGATCAGTGCTTCCACTTAAAGGTTTACACCTAAAAAGGATGCAACAAGTAACTCAAAATATGGAACTGTTTTAAAAAGTGCCAATTTAAACTCTTAAACGTCACAATGGAAGACTGTTTGATTTTATTGTGTATAAATCTCGTAAATTAATCTTTGTCTGATTTGTTTAGGAATTTGCAATAAGCAATGACCAAAGACTACTTTTTTTAATCTGATATATTTGATTTCTTCCTCTTTCAAACCTTTGGCAGTGATCCAGTTTCTCCAACAAATGTGTTTGCTATGCATGTTGAAAATGAGCAAAACGCAAGGGATAATCCACCCATCTTCTGTTGAATACAAAATAAAATATTTGGAAGAAAGCTGAAAACCTGTAAACATTTACTTCCATATATTTATTTTTTTCCTATTATGGAAGTCAGTGGTCTCAGATGTGCATCTGCCAATGAAACCTATTAAAATGCTTTACTTTAGTAACTTCATGGCACTGTCCTACACTTTACAGCTACAGAATCTGTATCAAAAGTTTATGATAAACATTTAACAGATTTATTGAAAATGACAATAACACATAAATGTGCTTTCCAGATTGTTGCATTATTAAAAAAAAAAAAAAATCAAGCGTCTTCAGAACTTCAGTCCTAATCGATACAGTTTGTTCGAAATTCTGTTAGGGGCTACTTCTTCCTCATCTCTGCCTTTCTTGTTATTTCCCACGTGGAGTTGGTGCCTCTATCCTGAAACAAAAAGAAAAATCTAAAATGTAACGGCATTAACCATGAGATGTGCAATGGGCTTTGCAAGAAATTGTTGGATGCTTTTATAGTTTAAAATATCAACATATTATATGTGAAAGAAAATGACTGGGTAAATATATTGTTTGCACCATATGTTTAAAGAATCATTATAATGAATTTTCCTTTAACTTTAGAAGTCTAACAGAATATCAATTTACCTTAATGTGGACTCCAAGGGGTGCTAGATTATTCCTTAAGGCATCACACGCTTTCAGTAGGGGTAAGTGTAATCTGTCTGGTTGTTGATGCCTTTTCTGATTTTTATTGCCAGTCTGGGATTCCTGTGGTGCTTGGTCTTCCACAGAAAGAGCAAATTTACGAACTTCACTCCGAAAATGGACTAACTCCTCCACAACATTATTCAAAACTCCCGAGGAATCTTGGACTTCCTAAGGGACACAGGGTGAGTTCTTTTGTCTTGATTCTACACACTGATTGAATTAAAAACAATGTCATTGTCTACAAAGGAAACTTTTTGAAAATGTCCTTGCTCAGTTGACAGTCACATCAAACTGAAAATTTTAGGCAAAGCAAATAATGTTCCGTATAATATACAGAAAAATCTGCAACATACACAGTGGAGTGTGTGTGTGTGTGTGTGTGTGTGTGTGTGTGTGTGTGTGTGTGTGTGTGTGTGTGTGTGTATGTATGCATGTATGTATGTATGTAGGGCTCGCAAAATCACTCTGGACGCCTCACACCCAGCACACTACCTGTTCGAACTGTTACCGTCTGGTCGGCGCTTCAGAGCACCAAGCACAAAAACAGCCAGACACAGGAAAAGTTTCTTTCCTCAGGCTGTCTACCTTATGAACAGTTAAATATTCCCCTACTGTGCAATAAATATGTGCAATACTTTCTCATACGCACTTGTACACAGCACCTTATATCAATATACAATGCAATACTCTCTACATTCGCACTTGTACACAGCACCTTATAACCTGTATATTTATAACAATCTGTACATACAACTCAACATCCAGGTTTCTTCACTAACCGCATCTGTTTAATGTTCATCATTTTTTATTATTATTTTATTTTATTTTTTTGTTTTTGTTATTATTTTGTGTTGTCACTTGTCACTTTATGTACACTGGAAGCTTCTGTAGCCAAAACAAATTCCTTGTGTGTGGTAAGCACACTTGGCAATAAAACTGATTCTGATTCTGTATATATATATATATATATATATATATATATATATATACACATACACACACATACATACACACACGGACCCACACCCACGCACACACACGCGCGCGCGCGCGCGCACGCACGCACGCACGCACGCACGCACGCACGCACACACACACACACACAGTTGAAGTCATATTTGCCAAATGTTTAACAGAACAAGGAAATTTTCACAGTATGTCTGATAATATTTTTTCTTCTTGTGAAAGTCTTATTTGTTTTATTTCGGCTAGAATAAAAGCAGTTTTTTTATTTTTTATTAACCATTTTTTTTTTATTAAAGCTCTGTATGTGTGAAAATACCGGTAAATTAGTTCGGGCAATTTTCCGGAAAGAGAAGTTGTAACATTACCGCTAATTTGACAGAATGCTGTGCTGTGTGAACTCAGAAGGAAAACTGCCGGAAAGAGCTCGTTCACGATTAAACATGCTGACGTTCATTCACATCTGCGCTATTTATGAAATTAAAAGAACACAGACATTATGTACATCTCGACATTCGAAAGTGTTTCTCCATATGTTTTCATCGAAGTTGTTTAAAATACTTATCCATCCACAGAGTTTGTAATGTAGTCAAGTGTTTACAAATACAAGTGCAGCCGTTTAGAAGTTATTTCTGGTTAATGATGTCAGAATTTACCGGTATTTTGGAATGGATGTGTGAATGGTCTTTACCCGAAAAATTCTGTAACTTCCTCGTCTGTGTGAACAGTGCTTTTTTGAATTTACTGGTAAAGTCGTTCCGGATATTTTCCGGATAATTACTGGCATCACTGTGCGAAGAGGGCTTAAAGGTGCAGTAAGTGATCTGCCACAATGCTAGCCTGTTAGCATAAATCTCTGAAACACCGCCCCTCCCTTGCCATCCAAAGCCACACCTCCTGAAAACATGAGCGCGCGCACCTTAAAGATGACAGTAGAACCCTCTCTCATCTGTTGAGCTAAAGCTAAAGCTTGGCCAGTAGCCTGCAGGAATTACACTCATTTCTAAGCCATACTTGCATGCCATTTCTGACCGAATATTCAGAGTAGCGGTAAACAATATAGGGAACGTGTCACAGGTTGTCATTGTTCAAAAATGAACCAAAGTGAATATAAAACCGTCTTCAGCTCAGTAAAGCAAGCTAAACAGAATAGCCCTATTTACTGATGTTTTGTTGTTAAACTAAATAAAATGTACATTATCGATGCTGTAAAAGGACCTTATGAAACTGAAAATAGTCACATCAATCTTTCGCCGGAAGATTTCAGTGGCTGAACAACACTTCTGTGCATATAACCCATTCATAACAACTCAATCTACATCAGCTCTGCATGACAAAAATAGTTTTAAAACATAGCATTACCTGTCTAAGAGAAATACTTCAGCCATGGTGTCGTCCTTCCTCCAGCGTGCAAAATTAACTACAATATTGATTCAGGATTTAAAAAAAAGTTTTGATTCAGCATGTTTTTACCATTCGCTCTCGTGCTCACTATCTCTCTCTCGTGAACGCGCAGCATGTGTATGCACAAACAGCAGAGCTGCGTACAAACAGGTGCGGAGTAGCTCAAATCTGCATTTGCTGACAGTTTGAGCTACGTATCAGAATTATGGGAGATGTCGGCCCGACATAATTTTAATAGGATGAACATTTTTTTTTTGTCTTATGCCTTACCCAGAATATAAAAATACATTTAGATCATTTACTTTTAATCAGTATTATTGGATTGTGAAAAGACTTTCAATCAGAACAACAAAAAAATGTTTCTGAAGACAATCACCTACTGCATCTTTAAGGCTGAAGTATTACTTTTAGACAGGTATTTTTTAAAACTATTTGTTACGCAAAGCTGATGTAGATTGTGTTCTTTTATGTGCTATATGCACAGAAGTGTTGTTCAGCCACTGAAAACCTATGGTGACAATTTTCAATTTCACAAGGTACCTTTTGTAGCATCGATAATGTAATTTAATCCAAATATTGTCCATTAAATAGACCTAAGCATTTTTTAGTTGTTTAAGCATAAAACGAGATGAAAAGTAGTTTAAACAAGTGTTGTGAGGAGCAGCGAGCAGTCATCCTAAAATGTTAGTGTCAGTCGTTGTATTGGTATCATAAGTGTAATATAAAAAGATGACAGGATAATTCTGTTTTTAGCACTTCTTTTTTCTGATTTTTATTTAGTTAAATAACAAAACATAAGTAAATGATGATATTCCTCCTAACGTTAGCTTTCTTTACTGCGGTAAAGTTGGTTTTACAGTATATTAATTTTTCATGGTTTTATATAATATCATTTACCATGCAACTTTGAATATTCGGTCTGAAATAGCATGCAAGTATGGCTTTGTTGTAAAGTTTCAGCTTTGAGGAAACGCTTATGTTTTAGTCGCTTATATTGGTAAAGTTTTGCTTGCTACACAACTGAAAAAGTGCTAGATACAATACCGTTTTTTAAAAGGTTTTTACATTTTTAATTGTAGTATTCTAACTTGTAAGTTGTAAATTGTAAGTTTTCTAACTGGTGAATGACAGAATCTAGTGTTATAAGGTTGTCTATGGTCATCTATGCGCTGTACATGGCTCGAGGAGGCAGGGCTTTGGACGACACTGAGGGACATGGATTCTCAATGCTATTATGCTAAGTTAGTATTTTTCCAGGTCTCCTACTGCACCTTTAAGTTACTGCTGGCTCATAACTAACATGTCAACTTACTGGTAAGGAATAGATAGTGATGTTTGATTTCTCACCGTTTTGTCCAATAGATCCACCCCAAAAACACTCATCATTTCCATAACATAGGACAGCATGGCTCCAAATACAGCAGGACTCCTAGGCCCATCCACCTGCAGACACAGTTAAGATAATGATTAAAAGCCATTAAGTTTTTACATTTTAAGATTGTGTAACGGAGATAAAGAATGTGAGGCCTTAGTGACCTACCCTATAATGTTACCTTAGTAGCAGGCTGAAGCTGACAGTTGCCAAGGTAAATGAGACTCATGATGGCATCCATAGCTTTTGGTGTGTCAAAGTCATCAGCGAGCATTTTATGAACACTGGTCTGAGTATTAGACAACCTTAACCAAACAAAAACAGTGAAGACAAAAAGCAAGTAAGATGAGATAATTTTTTGCAAACACTGGTTTAGGCTACATTCAAACATCAGGAATATTATTTATTCATATTTACTATAAAGTACTGTATGACTAGGCATGGGACGATAACCGGTTTCAAGGTATACCGTGTATGGACAAGTCAAGATTTTAAAACAGTCAAAATTTTCTGCAATACTGTTCCTAAGGGGTGTGCACAATTTTTTTTATCTACTTTTTTTTTTTGCTTTTTAGGACAACAGTATCTCCATCAGAAAAGATATCCAAAGATGCAGTTTTAAATTGTAAAAAAATATATATTTTTTTGAAATAAATGAAGACAGCAAAAGTCAATGAGTCATTTAAATTATTTAACCTGTTGTTTACTGCTCCAAAATATTTGAAATGTTTCTCAAAATAAATATATGGTGTTCAAAAGGGAAAAACGTTTTTGCTTTTTACCCAGACATTTAAAAAGAATATATTTTAGAGCAGTAATGACAATACCGCAAAACCGTGATCTTTTTATCCAAGGTTATCATACCATCGGAATCTTATACCGGCCCATGCCTATGTATGACTCACTTATTATTCTGTACATGCAACATCTTGAATAAGCATCTTGATTACTGTATGTGAATGAATGAGAAACCAAAGTCAAACCCCCATTCCATTCTTTTGAAAGCTGTATTCAAATAATATTAAGACAGCATTTGAAATGATCATCAAAAATAGATGATCATCGATATATGGCAATCAAAAATTTCTATCCAAGCATGCATGTTTCCTACAATAGGTTTTAAATCATTCAAGGTCAAAAATCAGTTTAATATTCTCATAAAGCCAACAAGTTGCAATATCACCTATCACCTGATGTTAGCAACTACTGTGCAAAGAAAACAATAGTATAAAAAAACCTATTATATGACATACAGCTTCTGTATGTCTCTGCAAGCAAACTGATCCAAAACTGAAGAGACAGAAAATAATGTTAATGAACATAAACGCAGCTTTCTAAAACAATTAAGGGAGAGATTCACCTTTGTGCCTGATCTCTGCATGCAATTGTCTGGTGTGACAAAAATGAGCATGCATGTACACACAGACAGGTAAGGGTCCAGACCTTCTCTGAGTGAATAAAACCCCAAGCAAGTGCTACACTTCCTCAGTGAGCATATTTGTTTTTCAAACAACAAGTGAGGCATACTTTTGGTAGATCTCTCCACCTGATCTTTCAGAAAACTGGCGGACAGTAACAAATCATTCCATTCATCGTGTTGTTTTCAAAATTAAACTACAGGAAATATTGATAGCGTCCTGATTATTTAATTGACAAACAGTGAGACCCTATGTGCTAGGGGACAGTCAACTGGAATTCACTCAAGAACGTGAATAAGCTGAGCTAGACAAAACCAGATGTAAAAATGTAGAATAAATAAAGCACCTAAGACAGAACAAGCTACTAAATGGGCTTGGGAAACATCAAGCAACAACAAATGCATGTGGAGAAGTCCAGCTTGGAGTGGCACAAATGGAATCCCATTGATTCAAAAGCCAGGAGTCAAGTTGTCTTTGAAGGGAAAAAGTTTAAGAGAGCTTTCCAAAGAGCACCTTATAGTTACATAAGCCTTCAGGACACTGGAGATATCAATAGATATCTTCTTTGGTGCATCGGCTCAAGGCAACTTTAGCAGGAGTTAAGCGCTCGATTTGAAGCCAGACTTTTACCTGCCAGTGGCCACACACTCTTGTCGGACTTGGTGCAATCAGATGCTTCTTGACATGTTAATGACAAGTTTGTGCTGCTGTGTGAAGTTGTGAAACTGGCTGTATTTATGTTACTGTTTGGGTCAAAATGTATAACAGACCATGCAAGTGATCTACTTTTACCTCTCCCAGAGTAATCCTTCCTCTATTGGCTGGCAATGCATGTGGCCCTGCATGTAGGCCCGTGCATTGTGGAAGAAGGCAGAGATAGTGGACAAGGTAGATTGGGCTTCATTCATGCTTGCATCACTATAGTCGATTGCTGGACAAACAAAAAATTAAAATGTAGAGCATCTAGTGGACTTATTGCAGGTGTACTTTTTAGCTTGTAACTTACCTGATCTGTATTTTGTCAGAAGGCAGAACAGTCGAAACTCATTAGCAGTATAAGAAGCCAGAAAATCCTAATTATATGTATTAAAAAAAGATAGTTAGATTTAAATTATGCATTACATTTATATTAGAAATACAACAAATCATTTTCATTGTACATTTATATTTGTTACCTTTATAGTTACATAATTCTTCAAGGATTTTGACATCTTCTCTACACTTCCTTTTAAATGAAGGTGCCCTTAAAAACAGTTTTTTGTTGTTGTTTTAATTTACTTTCCATATATTGTATTGGTTAAAGTAAAATTCCACAAATGCATTGTAACACAAGTATCTAAAACATCCCCTTCCAATACTACTGCTTAAGCCAGAATAATAAGAGCATTACCAGAGTGCAGAAAGTAGTTTCCCCACTGTTCACAATGATGATATGCCTCTGACTGGGCAATTTCATTCTCATGATGTGGGAAGGCAAGGTCAATACCTCCAGAGTGTATGTCCAACTGATGTCCAAAAACTGAGCTGAAGATAAAAAGCACAAACAATTTGTAATAGGGGTCACCATTGCATATGTTATTTGATGGGATTAGGTATTACGATGAATCAAAAAGTTTTAAAAAATGGGCAATTCAGCAACAAACCCTCAACATTCCCACTTCCAAGATACCATACATGAAGAGCCTTATCACTTTAGTTATTAAAGAATGCTCGCCAAAATTTTTCTAAGCAGTGCCCGTTTCATTTGGGGATGTCTGTAATAATAAATTTGGATGACTCCTCAGTGATTGGATCAAGTGTTTTGATAAGGGGAGAAATTTCATGGCTACAGTCATAACTGATTAATAATATTTGTCACATCAGGAAAGTTGACATAAATGTTGGAAATAACTGAATTTTACTGTTCAGAGAAGTAAGTAATTCTTTGTCAACAAGGCTTGGACAATGAAACTGAAAACTGAAACATTGGCCATTCTAGTGCTGGAAGTTTCATGGCTAAATTTCACACTGTCTATAAGGGATGTCCGGGTGCTAACCCAGATTAAATACAAAACATTTAAAACCCCAGCTGCTAAACTAATTGCAGAATTAAATGTGCACCTCAACTCTCCTGTTTCCACAAATATTGGTCATCGAGCAAGACCAATATAAACAACCAGGCTGCTAAAATCAAACCTTTGGTCACTTGTGCCAATGCCAAACGTCAGTTTCAATGGTGCCAGCAACAAAAATCTTCAGCTGTGGATTACTTTGGGGTGTTTTGGAGAAGCGAGTTGGGAAAAGTTTTACTCCACCAGCAGCATGTAGTGACCTGGCCACTATTCTGCAAGAAGAACAGCTCAAAATCCCTGTCCACTGTGCAGGACTTAAATCTGTCATTCCCAAAATTATTTGAGGCTTTACTGGTCACAAAAGGAGGCCCTACACCATACTAATGAATTATTGTGGTCTAAAACCAGACGTTTCAGTTTCATTGTCCAACCCCTGCAATGTGTGCATTGAAATTTTTATTCACTTTTCAGGTGAGTGCACTTTCCAAATCTCAAGCATGAGTTCTTTTCAATGTTCACGATTTAAAAAACAAAGCACTACAAGTATTACAAAATATTCTTAAAACAAGAATAACAGTACGGTGTACGGAATATTCTTTTTTTTCCCAGTCAGAGTAATTTTTGTGGATTAGTGTTTACTGAAAATGCAAACCATTTTACAAGAATCGGTTGGATTTGCTGAATTGGATCAATCAGTTCATTAAGAAGAACCACTTTAAACGATTCATTAGAATGATTCATTTGCTATTCGGCTATCAAATAAAGAGCATGCGGGGATGGAAAATGGAACGCAATCTGCCAAAAATATTTACATTCAGCTTTAGAAATTACAAGCAAGATAACGCCAAGAAGAAAAGATCAGCAACATGCAAAGCATGTAACTCAAAAATCAGCGATTCAATTACGACCACTTTTAATTTCATTCCTCACTTCAAATCAAAAAAAAAATTGTACGTTTCAAAGTTAGTTCTGCTGTTTTCAGCTTACGTCTTGGCTAATCAAACTTTATACTATTTGTATATTGTATGCTAATGTTTAACATTTAAGTTCTTGACATGTTAGGGTTTAACTTTAATCAAAAGAAGATTGCATTAAAACGATTTGTTAAATGCTATATTCCTGTTTTTTTCCTCGCATGCATCATTTTTTTTCCTTGATACTTTTTAACTTAAGCTTTAAAAAAAAAAAAAAACTTCAATTAGGCAAAACAAAAAATCATTTCAGACCATGGACCTCAATACCTGTCTGTACCTTATGTGTGAAATAGCCAATAATATCTGGAATCTAAAGGTTCAAAATTGCCTTTAGAGTTCATTCTTAGTAATGCATATAACTAATCATAACAGTTTTTGTTGGACTTAGTGAAATGTACAAAATGTCTTTGAGGAAGATGATCTTTACTTTTGATGCAATAATGTTTTTTGTAATAAAAGAAAAAATGATCATTTTGATTCAATAATGTGCATGTGCACTTTTAGATTGATTTTGAGATTTAGAGTCTTGTTTAATTAATAGTATGATATTTCATCGGCTTTGAAGTAAGAACACACATTCCTCTAAGCAGAAAGCCATCTGATTCACTAGTGATAAAAGTGTCCTTTCAAATTACAGTTACTAACAGCTCTTTAGCTCCTACCACCTTATCGATCACAACTCAACTTTTGTGCACACTGTCTGTTTACACCACTGGGTCCACAGTAAATGCATCGCTTCATCCCCCATACGAACCAGCTAGTTCCATGTAACAATCTTAAACACCTGGAATTCCATTTACAGTGGATACAGGGCTTATCTGCAACTCAGTGAACTCCCTTAACATGGCTCCAATGCCCCAAGACTCAGTATTGCCTTCTGCATTACCACTCACTTCACATCTTGCACATAAATCACTGATTGGCGTATGCACAAGTTGGTTCCCTTTTTCTGTAGATTCACTCCAGTTATTAATAAATACTGTTAAGCTGACTTCATCTCTCTATTGTGTTCTGACTGAACACCTGGTTCACTACGACACTTCTAGCTAGCCCTAATTGCAGGTATCCTTTGCTACAGTGGTGTATTCAGTTCTCACTCCTGTGTTTGTGCACTTGGAAAAAAAATTCAACTTACAGGTCACTGACTTTCATGTGAAAATGTCTCTAACTTTAGCACTCACTCATTCAAACACCCATGAAGACAGTTAAAGACAGTTTGTAATAGGCATGGAAAAAATGCTAAATGAAATGAGAAATGCATTTTGTAATGATGAATTTAATACTGGAAAAATAATATATATTATTTAGTTTTTAACATTGATGCAAATGATTTAAATGGTTTTCTGAATTTTTGTGTCTGACAAAAACTTGTAAAAATGTAAAATTATTCCTGCAATGCACATAATCCATAAAAACACAAGAGTTATGGCCTTGCCTCAGATTATTTTAATGTTTAAACTAAGAAAACTATCTATTTGAAAGTATCTCAAGAATGCAAACAAATTTCAACATTAAGTTTTGAAATTTACCTAGCAATTGTGGAACATTCAATGTGCCACCCAGGTCTTCCTTGTCCCCAAGGTGACTCCCAGTGAGGTTCAAATGGTTTGGATGCTTTCCACAAAGCAAAGTCTCTTGAATTCACTTTGTCCTGAACCCCTAAAATATAAGAATCTCATAGTTTCCAGTAGATATTAATAATTTAAATTAACTTCTCTTATAAACAATAACAAATCAGTAATATGTCTTAAGCAGGTTTGTGTTAAGAAGAACAGAGTTTAAGACAAGTGTCCACATGTACCGATGAAGACTTCCAAATAAAAATGAACATACCCTGCTCCCCAGCACTTTCTCCAAGATTGACAAGCTTGCCATAACGATGACTAACAGACTGCGTGTTAAAGTAGACATTCCCTGGATTAACAAAGAATAGTGACCATTTAGTTTCATGCCGTTTACACAAGGGGGATACAAAAAAAAAAAAGAAATAATAGTAACACCTTGACTTGTGACATAGGCATGTCCATTTCCAATAATACGCTCTATAAAAGCTATAATTTGAGGTATATTTTCTGTCACCCTCATATATACCACGGGAGGAAGAACCTGGACAAATAAACAAAAAAAATTATAAGACACTGTATTAATATTTCAGGAAAGATCAACACAAAAAGTGGTGATGTACCCGCAGTGCTAGCATATCCTTCTTAAATTCTTCCTCATGCATTCTTGCAAGAATGATGGGTGAGATGTTCTCCTGAAAAGAATTTCACTTTCTACATTTACATCACCCTATGACAAATTTTACATGAACAAAAACATAAATGAAACAATATATTATCGGTTGACACTTACCTCAAGGCTTCTTTGTATGATTTTATCATCAATGTCAGTGATAACCATAACATGAATGACATTAATTCCAAAAAGTCTTGATAATATCCTTTGGAGAATATCAAATCTGACATATGAGCTGCACAAAAGAAAGAGGAGGATGGCAGGAAAAAATTACCAAACAATAACCCAAAGTTCATAAAATGTTCAAATGCCCAATAATCTCCAGAACTAAACGTAATTAAAAACTTTTAAATGGTAATGAATATGAATGAATATGTCCAGCAAGATTCAGCTCATGACCAGGTCTCACAAGCATGTGCAGTTTTTATTAGCAAGGTACACTATATGATTGCAATTTAAATAACTGAATACAAATCCGTTAAAGCTAAACCATAAACAAGATACAAGCAATAAAAACATATTTAAATACTTACCACGCATGACCAAGATGAGCATGATCATAAACAGTAGGTCCACAACTATACCTGAAAGTTACAGTGAGAAAAAATAAAGTACGATTGCAATTAACTTTTATGAAAAAAAAAATTCGTTATAAACAGCTGCCTTACCAGGTAGCAATTTTTTCTTGTGACAGAATCAAAGGTTCTTTCTGCTTGGTAAGACTGTTGTAAGCCGTTACACCGGTGTCAAATCCCACTGGTTTTAACCACCCTCTCTCCGTCCTGCTGCATGCATTACGACGACACAGCAATGTTTTTGTAACTCCACTATAAATCCCACGCCTGATTCTAAAGCCAGAATTAAGTATCAGTGCTGAAGCCAGCCTCATTTTCATCCTATCAAGTTACGTTAGTAAAACGCAAAATATTTTAATAGAGTTTAAAAGATTGCGTTACTGAGATTATCTTAACCCGCAATATAACAAGACTTTTAAGCGCATTTTCGATGTTGAGGTTTTGCAGTTGTTTCATAGGCTATAACCTCAACGATGTGCCACCGCAAACATTTAAGCATATTGGTGCATTATTAATAAAATTCAATCGCTCTCAACTCATGGTCTTCTTCTTCTTCTTCTTCTTGGTTTTATGGCGAGTTGCGAACCAACTTTAGAGGTGCGTATCGCCACCTACTGTGATGGAGTGTGAAGAGATTGAACTGATTTCCTAAATTCTATTGTATAATCCACTATTTTTAATGAATCTTATAACTGCCTTTATTTGTCTCCCTGAATCTAAACCATCTTTTAATAAACCTCTTATTGTGAAATCCTTGTATCCTAGGCTACGCAATTCCTCTTTAAGATTTCTTCTTTCATTTTTATATGCTTTGCACCTTTTTAAAACATGTTCCACTGTCTCCTCTGTTAGACATGTGTTACATAAACCCGTCTCATGTTTCCCCATTATGTATAATGTTTTATTTAAATGTGTATGTCCTGTTCTTAAACGTGTTAAAATAACTTGTTCTCTTCGACTAAGATTATATGATATTTTGCTTTTCTTTATTGTTTTTTGGATCTTATAATAATGTCTACCTGTGTTATTGGACTCCCAACCTTTCTGCCATTGCCTATTACATGCTTCTAGGATTAAGGTTTTCCCTTCTGCTCTGCTAAGTGAAATGTGTATAATTGGTTCATTTTGTTGTAGAGATTCTTTAGCTATTTTATCCACTTCCTCATTTCCCTGAATTCCAAAATGCGCTGGTACCCACATTAGATGAGTTATTACTCCCATTTGTGTTAGACTATTAAATTTGATCATGACTTCTGTTAGGATGTCACTTCTTTTTGATTCAATTGATTTTAAACTCATCAAGACAGCCATTGAATCAGAACATATTAGAGCTTTAGCAGGTCTGGTTTCATATGTCCACTATAATGCCATCAAAATTGCAACCATCTCAGCTGTGTATACAGAAGTTCCATCTGATATCCTTCCAGCCTTCCTCACTTCAAGTTCTGGGATATAGAGTGCTACTCCTGTCCTTCCTGATTCCAAACTCTTTGAACCATCTGTATATATTTGTAGATATGAGTAATATGCATTATTAATGTAGTTCTTGACATATGTGATTATGTTAACAGCTCCTTCCATCTCTCTTTTGTTTTCATGTAATTTTAAATCTACTTTTGGTCGATCTAATAACCAAGGTGAAATTGGTGACATTATATTTATTGATGCAAATGATACTATATCAAGACCATTCTCATTTACCCATTCTTTTATTTTCCAGGCAAATACCTTCCCTTGTGTATTTATAACTTCCCAACAATCACTCAAAACATTTCTTACAAGATGATTCTCTCTTTGTCCCTGTAGATTTACCCGATAAGCCATAGCCAATTTTTGTCTTTTTATATAGAATAGTGTTTCTGATGTTTCTATTTGAAGAGCAGCTATAGGTGTTGTTTTCACAGCCCCTAAAATAATTCTTAATGCCTTAGTTTGCATAATGTCTAGTTTCTTTAATGATGTTGACGATGCTGATTCATATACAATGCATCCATAGTCAATACTAGATCGCATAGGTCCATCATAAATTCCTTTTAACAACTGTTTGTCAGCACCCCAGTCTTGTCCTGACACTGCTCTCATTAAATTTAATATTTTTCCACATTTCTTTAAAATATAATCTATATGATTCTTCCAGGTTAACTTTTGATCAAACCATAATCCTAGATACTTAAAATTGTCTACTTTCTCTAAACATGATCCATATAATGTAAGCTGTTTATTCCCTGTTATTTTCTTCTTTGTAAAAATTTGATAACATGTTTTTGATGTTGAAAACTATTTCTATGGCTTCTTGAATTTTATCCATATTAAATGCAATATTCCTTTCTCTTTTTCACCTTTCTCTTTTTCAACATTTTAAAAAATATCATTAATCATAATGTTAAAAAGTATAGGACTAATCACACTTCCCTGTGGAGTTCCGTTTTCTATATTCATAATTTGTGAAACTTCACTACTGTCACGGATTGGCCAGGCTCTTCCACCAACATCACGCAACGAGCACCTTCACCTGAGTTCTAACCACGCACAGCTGCACCCAATCATGCAGACTCACTATAAAAGCACACACCTCACTTCACTCATTGTCCGGTCTCGTTCCTACGAAGCGGACTCTGGGTGAAACACCTCCTGGTTGTCACTCCCCTTTGAACTCAGCATCTGTACTTACCTTTACTCTGTTTCCTTCCAGTCTGTCCAGTGTTCCCGGTGTCCTGTCAGCGTTGTGTGTATCGTCAGTCTGTCTTTCCCGCAAGCCCTCTGGTGTGTGCATTCGGTCATCCTCAGTGTCTGTCATTGCACCTGCCACAAAGGACCATCAGTTCCACTGAACTCCATTCACCTCTCTATAGTTATCCATTTTATGCTCAACTGTTATAATAAACATTGTTTATACTTACTCCCCTTGTTTGTCCGTCTGCTTCCGTAACAGAAGACCGGACCCACAAAGATCAACAGCATGAGCACTCACGATCCCCTTCAGGAGTTGGTGGATGCATTGAAGAGAGTGTTACTACCATCTGCTCCACTTCCCGAAGCACCACCAGCACCGAGCACTTCTTCACCGTCCACCCACTCATCCAGTCCCATGGCTCGACCAGCGCCCTACTCTGGCGGGGCGGAGGAGTGCAATGGATTTCTCTTACAATGTTCTCTGGCATTCACTATGCAACCCGAGTTATATCCCACAGATCGGTCCAAAATCGCATTCATCATCTCCCTTCTCTCTGGGTCGGCTCTTCGGTGGGCTGAAACCATCTGGCAACAGTCTGGGCCGGTAACAAATTCCATTCAGTCATTCACCCAGTCTTTCAAGGAGGTTTTTGGTCGCGCGGATGCTGAAGTAGCAGCCGGAGAACAGTTATACCATCTCAAACAGGGAGCCATGTCCACTCAGGATTATTGGCTGCTGCTAGCGGATGGAAAGAGCGATCTCTCCTCATAACCTACCGGCTCGGACTAGAGCCCAGCCTCCGGTTACAGCTGGCCGCCCTCGACAACACGATGGGGTTGGAGAAGTTCATCCTGCACTGTTCCGATCGTCTGAGGGTCTACCAGCATGATCCTCCACCAGTATCCCAAGCACTCCTCCGTTCGTCAGAGCCAGTCATCCCTCCAGAACCAGAAACAATGATCATAGAATCTGGTAGACTCACGATCACTGAGCGACAGAGGAGGCTGACCCGGGGTCTGTGCATATATTGTGGTGCCGAAGGACATGTCAGGCTGGACTGTCCCATTCGTCCAGCACGCTCTGTGGTGAGTTTGTTCAGTTCTCCCATTGAAAAGATGCATCCTCTCACCACTAATGTCCAGTTAACTACCCCTTCTGTCTCAGTTTCAGTCACGGCCCTCATCGACTCCGGGTCAGCTGGAAATTTCATCTCGCACGCCCTCTGTCGCCGACTCCAGCTTAACACCGAAGCCTCGACGCACGTCTACCAGATTCAACCCATAACCAACGATACCCATTCTCAGGCACGTATCCATCGAAAATGTGAACAAGTCAATCTCCCAGTAGGACTGCTCCACAAAGAGGAGATTCAATTTCTGGTTCTGGAGGGTGCATCGATGGATATCATCTTAGGGCGCCCGTGGCTGGTGAAGCACGATCCCATCCTCTCTTGGGGCACAGGAGAAATAAAGAGATGGGGTGAAGAATGCAGATCCAGCTGTTTTCCCGATCTACCCTTACAAATTTAAAGACCCCTTACCGCCTACATCACGTCTGTCGAAAGTCCAGTCCAGAAACAATCCATCCAGATCCTGAAGATCTACTCCTCATACGAGGACGTATTTTGCCCCAAGAGAGCTTCCCAGCTACCTCCACATCGGCCATGGGACTGCGCCATAGACCTGCTTCCAGATGCTCCTATGCCCAGAGGTAGGATCTACCCGTTGTCCCTTCCGGAAACCAAGGCCATGGAGGAGTACATTCAGGAGGCTCTGAGTCAGGGGTATATCCGTCCATCCACATCACCCGCTGCCTCAAGTTTCTTTTTCGTGGCTAAGAAGGATGGAGGGGTGCGGCCATGTATTGACTACCGAATCCTAAACCAAGGTACCGTCAAATTCCGCTATCCCCTTCCTCTCGTCCCGGCGGCCCTGGAACAACTCAGATCCGCCAAAATTTTCACAAAGTTGGACCTCCGCTGCGCCTATAACCTGGTGAGAATACGTGAGAGGGACGAGTGGAAGACTGCCTTTGTGACCCCTACTGGACACTACGAGTATCTGGTCATGCCCTATGGTCTGGTTAACGCCCCCTCCATATTCCAAAACTTCATCCACGAAGTCCTCCGGGAGTTCCTCCATCTCTTCGTCATAGTCTACATTGATGATATCCTGATTTACTCCCGGAGTGAGGCCGAACATCGCCACCACGTTGCGGAGGTCCTGAAAACCCCCAGGAAACATCATTTGTACCTCAAGGCTGAAAAATGCTCCTTCCACTTACCATCTGTTCAGTTCTTGGGGTACATCATAGATCAGAGAGGGGTTCGTATGGACGAGGGGAAGGTCACTTCCGTCATCTCCTGGCCAGAACCCAAAACCATAAAGGAACTCCAACATTTCCTAGGATTTGCCAATTTCTATCGACGTTTCATCCATAATTACAGTCTCATCACCGCTTCGCTCACCAATCTGTTAAAAAACAAACCCAAAACACTACCCTAGCCTCCCGAAGCCGCCTCAGCCTTCCAAAACCTCAAAGAATCCTTCTCTCAAGCTCCACTCCTGACTCATCCCGATCCTGACTTGCCTTTTGTGGTCGAAGTGGATGCATCGACCACCGGAATGGGAGCCATCCTGTCCCAGTACCACGGTACTCCCTCATTACTCCATCCATGTGCCTATTTCTCCCGGAAGCTCAGCCCGGCGGAAAGGAACTATGACATCGGAAATCGAGAACTTCTTGCCATCAAGCTCGCCCTGGAGGAGTGGCGACACTGGTTGGAGGGGGCCAAACATTCGTTCCAGGTGATCACAGATCATAAAAACTTACAATACCTAAAAGATGCTAAAAGACTCTGTCCTCGTCAGGCCCGTTGGTCATTGTTCTTCTCCAGATTTCAGTTCTCTATATCATATCGGCCAGGATCAAAAAATATCCGAGCAGACGCACTTTCCAGAATTCACGACCAGCATGAAACCATTGAGACACCGGCCAAGATCCTTCCCGATCAGATCACTATCTGTCCCATCCAATGGTCCGCTCCTACAGTAGTCGCCACTCCAGAATCCAGAACTCCGCCGGGCTGTCCCCCCAATCGACGCTTCATCCCTGAAAATCAACGGGTTGATCTCATTCATTCCAGCCATACATCTCTGGGCACAGGGCATCCTGGGGCCAACAACACCCTCTCGCTGCTATCCCAACGCTTTTGGTGGCCGAACATGGCGAGGGATGTGAGGAGATATGTCCAAGACTGCAGAGAATGCGCTATGTCGAAGAGTCCTCGCCATCTACCTGCTGGTAAACTCCATCCCTTGCCCATCCCGAACCGCCCCTGGTCACACCTAGGAGTTGACTTCATGACAGACCTCCCATTGTCTGAAGGTAACACCTGCATTTTAGTCATCGTAGATCGATTCTCAAAATTCTATCGGTTGATTCCTTTGAAGGGTCTACCCACAGCCCTAGAGACCGCCGAAAACCTGTTCAACCACGTCTTTCGAAATTTTGGGTTACCAGAAGATATAGTCTCGGACCGAGGACCCCAATTTATCTCCAGACTATGGAAAGCATTCCTTAGACTCCTAGGTGTGACCGTAAGCCTCTCGTCTGGCTATCACCCCCAAACCAACGGCCAGACAGAGGAAAATTCAGGAAGTGGGGCGGTTCCTCAGGACCTTCTGTCACGGTCACCAAAACTCCTTGAGCCAGTTTCTGGGCTGGGCGGAATACGCCCAGAATTCCCTGCGGCAACCTACCACCGGACTTCCCTGCGGCAACCTACCCTAGGATGCCATTCCAGTGCATCCTAGGGTTCCAACCTCCACTCTTTCCCTGGGATGGCGCACCATCTGATGTCCCCGCAGTGGATTACTGGTTCCGGGAGAGCGAGAGAGTCTGGGACGATGCTCATCACCATCTCCAGAAGGCAGTACGCAGAACAAAGGAGGTATCCAATAAGAGGAGGATTCCAGGCCCCATCTATACTCCAGGGCAGAAGGTCTGGCTCTCCACCAGAGATATCCGCTTGCGACTGCCCTCCCGAAAACTAAGTTCCAGATTTGTTGGTCCCTTCACCATCCTAGAACAGGTCAACCCCGTCACATATAAGTTACAGTTACCACCACAGTACAGAATCCACCCCACATTTCACGTGTCCCTTCCCAAACCCTTTCACGATCCTCTGATTCCCTCCACAGAGCCTGGCCATGAAGAGGAACCTCTTCCCCCACTGATGTTAGAAGAAGGGGCCGGCGTCGTGGTGGTCAACTAGAATACCTTGTCGACTGGGAAGGATACGGTCCAGAAGAGAGGTCATGGGTCCCCAGATCTGATATATTAGATCCCGCACTTATGGAAGAGTTCCACTCCAATCACCCAGAATTCCCAGCACCTCGAGGACGAGGTAGACCACCACGACGTCGGAGGTTCAGGCCCTCAGGAGCGGGCCCTGGGGAGGGGGGTAATGTCACGGATTGGCCAGGCTCTTCCACCAACATCACGCAACGAGCACCTTCACCTGAGTTCTAACCACGCACAGCTGCACCCAATCACGCAGACTCACTATAAAAGCACACACCTCACTTCACTCATTGTCCGGTCTCGTTCCTACGAAGCGGACTCTGGGTGAAACACCTCCTGGTTGTCACTCCCCTTTGAACTCAGCATCTGTACTTACCTTTTACTTTGTTTCCTTCCAGTCTGTCCAGTGTTCTCGGTGTCCTGTCAGCGTTGTGTGTATCGTCAGTCTGTCTTCCCCGCAAGCCCTCTGGTGTGTGCATTCGGTCATCCTCAGTGTCTGTCATTCCACCTGCCACAAAGGACCATCAGTTCCACCGAACTCCATTCACCTCTCTATAGTTATCCATTTTATGCTCAACTGTTATAATAAACATTGTTTATACTTACTCCCCTTGTTTGTCCGTCTGCTTCCGTAACAACTACCCACTTGGACTTGAATTGTTCTATCAAATAAAAAACTCAATACCCAATTAAACATTCTTCCTTCAATACCAATTTTCTTCATTTTAATTAGTAATCCCTCCTTCCAGAGCATATCATATGCTTTTTCCAAATCAAAATAAATTGCTACCAATCCCTTTTTTAACTGCTATAGCTTTTTTTACATCTGTTTCCAATTTTACTAATGCATCTAATGTTGATCGTCCTTTTCTGAATCCGTATTGATATGATGCTAAAATTTCTTTAGTGTCAAATATATAATTAAGCCTATTTACAATCATTTTCTCCATAAGTTTGCACAAGTTTGATGTACAGTAAGAGCAATTGGCCTGTAATTCCCTGCTATCGAAGCATCTTTTCCTGGTTTAGCTATAGGTATTATTATAGCATGCTTCCAAGACCTTGGTAATCTACCTTCAGTCCAAATTTTATTATACAAATCCAAAACTAGTTTAAGTATTTTCTCATTTGCTTGCTTAATCATAATGTAATAAATTCCATCTCGTCCAGGTGCTGTATGTTTAATCTTATTCAAAACTCGCTTAAGTTCCCACATTTTAAACTCATCATCTAATGCTCCCTTTCCTTTTTGTCTTTTATTATAAATGTCTTTATGTTGAGTCAGAATTTCTCTTCTTTTCTTTCTATATTTCTCACTTAGGTTGTCTTTACTATGAGCTTTCTGAAAGGTATTAACTAGCAACTCTGCCTTCTCCTTTTCTGTAATAGCCGTTTTCCCTTCTCCCGATATTATTGGTATATTTCTAGTTTTATAAACTACAATCATCTTTTTTAACATATTCCATAATTCCCTTAATTGTGTTTCCTTTCCAATAGATGTACAATACTCCCTCCAATATTTCTTTTTTGCTTGTTTAATTGTTCTTCTTGCCTTTGCTTTCTCCCTCTGATATTCTATTACAGCTTCTGGTGTCAAAGTTCTTTTCAACATTTATTTCTACTTTTTATTGAATTTTTACACTCGTTATTCCACCAAGGCACAACCTTCTTACTATTCCCATTAGTTTTCGGTATACATTCTTCTGCACTTGTGATTAAAATTAAACTTAATTGCTCTGTACATTTGTCAACGTCATCTTCTGTAGTGTAATTCTTTACTTTTTCTTCACATATTTGATTATATTTTCCCCAATCAGCTTTCTCAAATTTCCATCTATTTTGTTTTGTCAATATACTCCTTTGCATTTCTAATCCTATTGTACTTATAATTAGAAAATGGTCACTCCCTACTGTTGACTGCTCTACTACCTCCCATTGGCATTTAACAGATATTGCAGCTGACACTATTGTTAAGTCTAAACATGATTTTTTTTTTGTTTTCTAATATTAAATCTTGTTCCGCTACCATCGTTTAAGCATACTAGTGAATTTTCTTCCATATAATCTTCCACCACCATTCCATTTGTGTGTTCATACTACCCCACACTACACTATGTGCATTAAAATCCCCACACCATATCCCTATACCTTCATCTTTTCTCCAAATATTATTCAGCTCCACTAATGATATTTGTTTACATGGATTGTAATAATTAATTATTGTTACTTTCCCTAGTGCTGTCCACACTTCAACCTTAACACATTCATATTGTGAATCTATACTTATTTCCCTATAAGCCACCCCATTTTTTATAAATGTTGCACACCCACCACCTGATGTTTCTGCTCTGTCTTTTCTAATAGATACAGACCCTGGAATGACAAAATCCAATCGCAATTTAAGCCACGTTTCCTGAATACATATTAAATCAGGCCCGTTTAACATTTCATGTATGATCTTCTTAAATTCTTGGCCATTCGCGATTAGACTCCTGGCATTCCATAGAATTATCCTGAATGTCATTTTATTTTATTAACCTTTGCTTGTCTGGGGGTTCTTGAGCGTTTTAATTACTCTCAGGTTACCCTAGTAGAGACTGATATCCCTCAATTGACACTTCCTTTATTCTTAGATGACGAGTTGCTGCAGATATTATGATTTTTAGTTTCTCTGTTCTTTTGTTAGTTTGAGCTGTACAGTTGATTACTTCTGCAATAAATGCTATAAAATTTACCTTGCTGACTATGAGTAAATCTGCATCCTGATTTGTTTTGAGTGTTCCTATTGATTTATTCGATCTTTCATTTGCATTTATAACTTGATAGCTCTTCGTGTTTCTTTGTTCATCTTGAACTTTCTTTACACCTTGGGCATATGACATGTTATACTCTGTTTTGTATTTCATTGCCTCCACAGCTTGTTTTTGTGCATTGCATCCTAAATATGCTGCACTATGGGGACCTCCACAGTTACAGCACTTAGGTTCTACTATATCCCCACATTCACCATAATTGTGTTCACCTCCACATTTACAACATCTTTGCTTCCCCTTACAAACTGCTGCTACATGACCCAATCTTTGGCAATTGAAACATCTAAATGCAGGTTTAATGAATGGTCTTACTGGATAATATATATATCCCATTTTAACATTATCTGGTAGTTGCTTCCCATTCATCACTGTTGTACTTGGCTCTCTTTTCCCACTTCTATTTTGCATCAACCTTTTCACATCTGTTACCTTTTCACTTATCAACTGATTTCTTAATGTCTCGTCTGATAAAGACAGTGGAACCCCATTTATTACTCCTTTAATGCCACTTCCCTTGCCTGGTACGTGGCATTTAACTCCGACTCCTCCTATCTCTTTCATTTTAATCAGCATTTCTAGCTGTTTTTTGTTCAGACAAAATACAAGAACTCGGTTGTTTGATAAATATCTGGCTGAATTTATTTCCCCAACAGCTTTTTTGAGCATTTTTGTCAATCTCATGGGATTATTCATCTCACCTATGCTTGAAAACATCATGATAACTTTATACTCATCCTCCATCCTCATTGTTTTGCTCCTTCCATCTCCTCCTCCTGCTACCTCCTCAGAGTCTGAACTTCTGTTCTTGCGCTTCTGAGATCTATGTTCAACCTGTGACCAATCTTCCAAATCTAAGTTGGTTGAATCATCATCATCATCTAAATTCCCAGCTTCACTCTCTTCATTCACATCACAGCTGTTGCTGAACCCGCTACGCCGTCTATCCTTCGCCATTCCCCTCTCCGACATCATCCGAGCTTCGGCGTCCATCTCAACTCCCCGCGATCAACTAGTCAGTTTTCAGTTCCAAGCTCGCCCTCAAGCGCTGGACCCTCAACTCATGGTCATTTTCTTCTTCCTCTTATAAATGTATTGTCAGGTGAGAAACAGCAGCATGGTTTATTTCTGCCACCAACTGGTGAGGAGTGTGGATCTTTATGACTTATCCCACTCTAGCCTTTGTACTGCTAATAATACCAACATTTTTCCTGTAAACACCAAAACCTCATCCTATGGCCAGACTGAACCTGCAGACATTCTCACATTTTTAGCTATTTCTGCGCAGAATTTTGTAAAAAATTTAAAAAAAAATTTTTGCATATAAATTTATATATGCAGAACGATGTTGGGAGTATTGTAACTAAAAACATAAATGAAATAACATGTTTTTTTTTTACTTTTATTTAATGTTTACAATGCAAATCCATTTAGATCCACATATTTGGTAAAAGCAAGTTTCTCATATAATATAGGCTATCTACTAAAAGACCGAAACTATTATTTTACAAATTGTATTGTAAATAAATCTGAACATTTTCATTCATTCATTCATTCATTCATTCATTTTCTTTTCGGCTTACACAGCACCACAGCGGAATGAACTACCAACTTATCTAGCATTTGTTTTATGCAGCGGATGCCCTTCCAGCTGCAACCTATCACTGGGAAACACATACACACTTATTCACACACACATACACTACGGACAATTTAGCCTACCCAATTCACCTGTACCACATGTCTTTGGACTGTGGGGGAAACCGGAGCACCCAGAGGAAACCCACGCGAATGCAGGGAGAACATGCAAACTCCACACAGAAACGCCAACTGACCCAGCCGAGACTTGACCAACGACCTTCTTGCTGTGAGGCGACAGCACTACCTACTGCGCCACTGCGTCGCTCTGAACATTTTCATATTAGTCAATAATACTACTTAAATGAATTTAAGAACTGAATAAATATAACAGTGTAAAATCTACTTTTGCGTAACTATCGTTTAATTACTGTAGAGGTAGAGTTGGACTAATGTTTAATTGACTCACTTTCAGTTGCTTTTTTTAATCACTGTCCATCCAAAACTTTTATTTTCCCTCTCTTTTTCCCAAAATGGCTTTAGTGTTTCTAGTGTTGGATGTTCTTGATCATGACCTTTTAAATTTACTTAATATCTCAACTGAACTCTTCTCATTTCTAAAGACATTTCTCCGTTTCAATTTGTAGTACTGCAATCAGTATATATTTAATTTTGCCTGTATAAAGCATTAATATCTCATGTTGTTCCTTGTCTAATTTTCTAAGAGATGTCTCTGCTGCTGACTCATACACCACGCAATCATAATCTAACACAGATCTAATCAATCCACAATAAATGACCTTTAATCTCAACCTATCTGCTCCTCATTCACCACCAAATAAAAACCTCTTTGTATTTATTATTTTCTTACATTTGTTAATTATTTTCTGAATATGTACTGTCCATGTAACTCTCTCATCAAGCCAAATCTGTAAAAACATAGTGTTTCACTCTTTCTAGTTCTTGAGTATATAATTTTATTTTTTTATCTCCAATTTTCTTCCTTGTAAAAAGCATTATTTTTGTCTAATCAACTGAAAATTCAAAATCACATTTATGACCATATTCTACTTTATCTGTAGCCTCCTGTAACTTTTAAACAAAAATATTCTTTCCCCTTTTCCAAATTGCCCCATCATCAGCAAAAAGTGACAATTATCAGGCCATTATCTACAGTGCATCCAGAAAGTATTCATAGCGCTTTACTTTTTCCACAATTTTTTGTTACAGCCTTATTCCGAAATGGATTAAATTAATTTATTTCCTCAAAATTGTACACACAATACCCCATTGTGACAATGTAAAAAAAAAATTTTTTTTAATTGTTGCAAATTTATCAAAAATAAAAAAACCTGAAAAATTACATGTACATAAGTATTCACAGCCTTTGTTGTGAAGTTCTAAATTGATCTCAGGTTCATTCTGTTTCCACTGATAATTCTTGAGATGTTTCAGTAGCTTAATTAAAGTTCACTTGTTGTAAATTCAGTGGATTGGACATGATTTGAAAGGGCATACACTTGTCTATATAAGGTCCCAGGGTTGACATGTCAAAGCACAACCCAAGCATGAAGACAAAGGAATTGTCTGTAGACCTCAGAAACAGGATTGTCTTGAAGCACAAGGCCGGGGAAGGTTACAGTAAAATTTCTGCTGCTCTGAAAGTTCCAATGAGCAAAGTGGCCTCCATAATCCGTAAGTGTAAGATGTTTGGAACCACCAGGACTCTTCCTAGAGCTGGCTGGCTATCTAAGTTGAGTGATCAGGGCAGAAGGGCCTTAGTCAGGGAGGTGATCAATAACCCTATGGTCACTCTGTCTGAGGTCCAGCATTCTTCTGTGTAGAGAGGAGAGCTTTACAGAAGGACAACCATCTGTGCAGCAATCCACCAATCAGGCCTATATGGTAGAGTGACCAGACGGAAGCCACTCCTTAGTAAAGGGCACATAGCAGCCCGCCTGAAATTTGCCAAAAGGCATCTGAAACAAAATTCTCTGGTCTGATGAGACTAAAATTGAACTCTTTGGAGTGAATGCAAGGCATTATGTTTGGAGAAAACCAGGCACCTCTCATCACTAGGCTAATAGCATCCCTACAGTGAAGGATGGTGGTGGCAGCATCATGTGGTAGGGATGTTTTTCATGCTGAATGCAGCAATGTACAGAAAACCTGCTCCAGAGTGCTCTTGACCTCAGACTGGGGCGACGTTTCATCTTTCAGCAGGACAATGACCCAAAGCACACCGCAAAAATATTAATGGAGTGGCTTCACAATAACTTGGGGAATGTCCTTGAATGGCCCAGCCAGAGCCCAGATCTAAATCATATTAAACATCTCTGGAGAGATCGGAAAATGGCTGTACACCATGCTTTCCATCCTACCTGATAGAGCCTGAGAGGTACTGCAAAGAGGAATGGGCTAAAATTCTCAAAGACAGGTGTGCCAATTGCTGCCAAAGGTGCATCAACAAAGTATTGAGCAAAGGCTGTGAATACTTATGTACATGTGATTTTTCATGTTTTTTTATTTTTAATACATTTACAACTTCACTCACGCACAGGGCCGGCCTTGTACATTCAAGGGCCCTAAGCAGAATAATTTTGTGGCCCTACCTTGTTCTGATTAGTGGAGTACTGCCATTTCTTAATATTCAGGCTCAAACACTAACTTGTCCAGATTGTGAATGAACACACATCTCTTTTTCTTTTGGCAATTTAAATTGGTAAAGTCTGAAGTAGCCTACAATCTCATGGTGTTAGCTAAAATGCTGACTTATGAATACTACCAACCGTGACCATAACATTTGCTGATGTTATTAAAGCATTCTTGGATTTGGGCTTTTGGGTACACTGTAGGTACACTGTATCCTTCTCAGACAATTATCTCTCCACAGACCTTTTGTCATGATGGAACTTTTGTAGGTACTGTTTCCTGTGAAAAGCAACAGTGACGTGAACAAAGTTCAGCCGAGTGCAAACATGTCTGTTGAGAAAAAGATTGGCAGAAGTGTAGTACGCAGTGCAATACTGCATTAGGAAGAGAGATCTTATGCTCCAATCCATTGTCAAGTGTGCAAGCTTCTCTATTTTACCCCTTTAAATGTCTGCAAAAACCTTTCTGCAAGGCCATTGGTAGCAGGAGGACCTGGGGCACATTTGTTGAATGAAGAATGCCATTTTGCTGCATGAAGTTTTTAAACTCCTCAGAGTTAAAAATCTGTTCTAGAACTTTGTAAGCAACAAACATTCTTCTCAGCCTTGCAATGGTAGATTATGAAGTAAGGTTAGGAATTCTAAATACCTCTAGGCACTTTGAATATGCATCCACAAATAATGTGTGACCCAGGAAAGGACCAGCTCAGACCAGGAAATACCCAAGGGTGTAAAGGAACCTGCTGTGGTGCCTTTTGTTTCGTTTGGCATGGCTCACAGACTCTAATACTATCCTGCTCCAGCTCTGCATTAATTTTAGGCCACCACACATATTTGCGGGCAAGCGCCTTCATCTTTACCATCCCTTGATAGCCAACATGTAGTTCTTTCAGCACAATTTTCTCAGTTTTTTTTTTTTTAGGAATTATTACCCTGGTGCCCTAAAGTACACGTCGTCTGTCTGTCTACAGTTCCAACCTGAACAAGTGGAAGGCTTTCAGATTTTCTTCCGCATCCATTGGGCAACTTTCCATGACATATTTAAGCACCCTAGATAACACCTTGTCTCTGCGTGTTACACGAGACACCTGTTCTGCATTTAAGCGAGCTTGTTCAAAGTGCTCCGCTATTAGTGCATGAATATGCTGTGAAATGGCAGCCGTGCCCCCATTAGACATCTCTGGTAGGGGAACACGTGAAATGTCATCAGCATTAATGTTTTGCTCTAAAGGACAGTACTCAATGTGGTAGTCATACGCAGACAGGATGACCACCCACCTTTGGTGCTCACCGAACAAAGTCAACAAAGGTTTATGTTACCATATTGAATTTCCTTCCTCAAAGGTACTGTGAAATTTTTTACTCCAAAAATTATCGCTAACTCCTCTTTCTCAATTTGCAAACTTTTTCAGCATGAGATGTAAGCAATGAAACATTCCCCTCCGGTGGGCATGGTGTGTTGAAAACAGCGACGATCCCATATGCAGATGAATAATAAGCTAAAGTGGTAGACTAGGGTCATAGTGTACCAGAACATTTTAGTTCATCAGCAAGTCTTTACATTTTTCAAAGGCTTTTTGCTCTGACTGCTTCCATTTCCATTGTAACGTTGTCTCTCAGCAGTCTATAGAGATGAGCCGTAATGGTACTCTGGTTGGGCAAAAACCGACCATAGTAATTGACTAACCCCAAAAAAACTTTCAACTCCTTCATGCATACTGGTGCATCTGCAGCAACTCTGCTTGGAGATGGATGAAAGCCCTGGCTGTTTGGAGTCAATCCCGGATACTCAATTTTTTTTTTCCATAAATTCACATATTGACTTTTTTACTCTCAAGTCACTCTCCTAGAGTCTTTGCAGCACCGCCTGTAATCTCTGCAGATTTTCCTGCTTGGTTCTTCCAGGGACCTGAAGGTTCTCCAGGTAAACCATAACATCAAGATCTCTCATGAGATTCTGCATAATTCCATGAAAAAGGGAGGGCACTGAACTGACACAACAGGAAGTCTATTCTATATGAGCATGACTTCAGCACTTCTTCAATGGACGTAGCATGACGCACTTGACTAACGTGTTTGATTTTCTTCCAATTCAATGTAAGTTTTTGCAGGCAATTCCTGCCACTCAATGAAGAACCCTCCCCTTTTACCACAATAAAGGGTAGTTGTGTGGTCTTCTATAGCCATTTGTGGGTTTGGCGCTCCACCTACCAGACATTAAAGTCACTGCACTATACGTACAATTAAGATTCACTTTCGTTTTCCTTCAGTGCACACAGTCAAGGACAACTCACGCACGCGGTTCTTTCGGTGCCTGATTAAAACGTGGAAACCTGGGAAATATATGTCCGTAAGTCCACAATTTGATTAAACAGCAATTGTATGTTCAAAGGTTGCATGTTAAAGAGTCATTACTGGTTTATTAGATTTATTATTGCTGTATTTGCTCTCCAATCACATGTTCATAATTAGTAAGACAAGTTCATAATGCTGAGTGGCGTAACGTATATGTTAATTTGCTGACATTTGATATAAAATGTGGTTTATTTAATAGATTTCCTTATGTGTGTACAAGATTTGTGTAAAAAGAACCATGTACATTAGTAGTAGGATAATGTCTAGCTGATTGAACTGAACATGTTGGAAATATCACTGTCATGTGAATAAGATTGTATTCTTATTTTTCCTTTTCCCTTTGTTGTAGTTTTACAAAACAGAATAGAAGATATTGTGAGGAACAATACCCAGTAAAGTCACTCAAGTTATCCAACTGCTTTCTGGTGTTCTTTTCTGGAGTACGCTATCTGTTAAACCCTTTGCTCAGGAAAACGCAATTGGTTGGGACAGAATAGTAAAAGGACATTGATACAGCGGGTGAAAACAACGCAATCACACACCCATTGTGACCTTTGCAGTGTACAGCTTATTAATAGCTCACAAATTATGGAGTCACACAGTAATGAAGAGGAAAAGACTCAAGTCTTTGAAATAAGATCCGAAACTTCTATGTCAAAGTCATCTCGGAGATCAAGTAGGTCATCAGCCAGTGTGGCAGCGACCCGAGCGAGAGCTAAAGCCGAAGCAGCAAGAGCTAAAGCATCATATGCAGAAAAAGAGGCAGCCATGATGAAGAAAAAAGCAGAGGTTGAAGCAGATCTATTTGTACTACAGTCGCAGAAAGACGCAACTGCAGCAGCCGCTGAAGCAGCAATTTATGAGGCAGCAGCTGACATTGAAGAGGGGAATATAGATGAGCTGCTCAGTGATACACGCTCAATTCAATCTCAGCGTACTAGGGAGTACGTTCAGAAGCATGCTACTGAACAGCATGAGCAGCAGTTAATTGATACCCCGATACAACAGCCATCCTCTAGGAGTGCTGAAACACTTCATCAAGAGGCAATGGTGACTTCTCGATCAGACAATCCATCATATAGGGTGAAGGAGTTGGAAATTAAGCAAGAGAAAATTAATAACCGGAAAGATAAAGTTCATGAATATCCCTCTACCTTTCAAACATCTCCTACTCCCAGCGTTAAAGCTCCCATGTTTAGTTTGCCCTACACATCGGATTTAGCTAATTATATGGTGAGGAAAGAGATGGTGAGTTCTGGTCTCACAAAGTTTGACGATTGTCCAGAAAACTACTGGGCTTGGAAATCTTCCTTTCAAGATGTTACAAAGGACCTTGATTTAACAGCCAGAGAAGAGCTTGACCTTCTTGCAAAATGGCTCGGGCCAGAGTCATCTATACAAGCCAAACGCATCAGATCTGTGCATGCACACTATCCTATAGCAGGCGTTCGCATGCTTTGGCAGCGTTTGGAAGAGTGCTATGGAAGCCCTGAAGTAATTGAGAATGCGTTGTTGAGTAAACTGGAAAGGTTCCCTAGGATTGCTAACAGAGACAGTCACAGACTCAGAGAGCTAGGAGATATACTTTTGGAATTAGAATCAGCAAAGTCAAGTGGACATTTACAGGGGTTAGCAATTCTTGACACGGCAAGGGGAGTCAATCCCATCCTTGGAAAACTTCCCTTTAACTTGCAAGAGAGATGGATCACTTATGGAGCGAAGGTAAAACAGGAACTACAAGTGTCTTTCCCACCATTTGGTTTCTTTGTGCAATTTGTTTGTGAACAAGCTAAGATAAGGAATGACCCTAGTTTTGCTTTACCAATCCATGTTCATCCTATGCAAGAGAAATGTCCACAATTTAACAAAATACCTGTGTCAGTGAGAAAAACTGAAGTGTTAGCCACAGTTTCAAATTCCAAAAACAAGCTATGTTCTGAACAAAAGATGCTGGAACCTAGTATGCAATGTCCAATTCACAACAAGCCGCACCCATTGTCAAAATGGCGCGGATTTAGAGCAAAGTCTCTAGATGAGAGAAAGACATACCTCAAAGGTCTGTCTATCTGTTTCAGATGTTGTGGTTCAACTAAACACATAGCAAACGCATGTGAGTTAGCTGTCAAATGTAGAGAATGTAACAGTGATCGTCATGTCTCCGCAATGCACCCTGGGCCTGCTCCCTGGGTAGGGCAAACTCTAGTTACCGAGCAAGAGCAAGGCGAGGAGGCGGCTACAGACATGTTATCAGATGTTACCTCTAAGTGCACAGAAATCTGCAGTGGAGCTCCCAGACCAAAATCATGTTCGAAAATCTGCTTGGTGGATGTTTATCCATTCGATTGTCCTGATAAAGCAGAGAGAATGTATGTGGTACTCGATGACCAGAGTAATCGGTCCTTAGCGAAGTCTGCCTTTTTCAAGTTGTTTGGAATCAACACAAATCCTTACCCTTATACTCTACGCACATGTGGTGGTACAGCGAAGACAATGGGTAGAAGAGCAGACAACTTCATTGTCAGATCACTTGATGGAAATACTGAGGTGTCACTTCCAACGCTCTTGGAATGTAATATGTTGCCTGAGGATCGAGATGAAATTCCAACACCTGAAGTAGCGCGATACTTCTCGCATCTCAAGACAGTGGCCGACAAGCTACCTCCCTTTGATGAAAATGCTCCAATTCTTCTCCTTCTTGGAAGGGACATTTTAAGTGTGCATAAAGTAAGGGAGCAGTACAATGGACCTGGTGACATGCCGTATGCTCAGCGTCTTGACTTAGGCTGGGTTATCGTAGGAGAAATGTGTCTGGGAGGAGTGCATAAGTCAAATTCTGCAAATGTGTACAAGACAAACATTCTGCAAAATGGACGTGCTTCTTTTTTCCCATCCTGCTCCAAAGGAATTCAAGTCAAGGAATAATTTGGTACTCCTGTTCATCAATATCAGTCCTGTCTACCTTGTCATCCAGTTATAAGCTCTTGTACAGACCACCTTGGTATCGGAGTTTTCCAAAGGACACCCAGTGATAATAAGCTCTCATTGTCTGTTGAAGATGAAATCTTTATTGATGTCATGAACAAGGAAATGCACTTGGATGAATCAAACCACTGGGTAGCTCCCTTGCCATTTCGTTTACCGCACAAGCCATTACCAAATAACCGAGACCAAGCATTAAAGCGTCTTAATATTCTGCAACGTACACTACAAAAAAAACCTGAGATGGGGGAACATTTTGTGGAGTTCATGCAGAACATGTTCATCAACAAGCATGCAGAACTTGCTCCCCCACTCCTGCCTGATGAAGAATGCTGGTATTTACCGATATTTGGTGTGTACCACCCTTTGAAACCTGGGAAGATTAGGGTGGTTTTCGATTCCAGTGCTCAGTGTAAAGGCATTTCTTTGAATGACACACTTCTTCGTGGACCAGACCTGAACAACAAGTTACTTGGGGTTTTGATGCGTTTCCGGAAGGAACAAGTCGCAGTAACAGCTGACGTAGAACAAATGTTTTACTGCTTTAAGGTTAGGGAAGATCACCAAAACTTTCTGAGATTCTTGTGGTTTAAAGACAATGATCTCTCTAAGGAAATCACAGAGTACAGAATGTCAGTGCATGTTTTTGGGAACAGCCCATCTCCAGCTGTGGCAATTTATGGATTGAGACGGGCAGCAGATTGGGGAGAAGTAGAGTATGGTGAAGAGGCCAAACAGTTCATCCATAGAAATTTTTATGTGGACGATGGTCTGATCTCTGTCTCTAGTGCAGCTGAGGCCATCAGTCTTCTGAAAAACACCAAAAACATGTTGTCTGAGTCTAACATTAGGCTTCACAAGATTTTGTCAAATAGCCATCAAGTTATGGAAGCATTTCCTGCATCTGATAGAGCTAATGACCTAAAGGATCTGGATCTAACCGTCGATCCCCTACCTCTTCAACGAAGCTTGGGGGTGAGCTGGAGTTTAGAGACCGATTGTTTAACATTTCAAGTATCACCAGTTAATAGACATTCACTCGACGAGGCATACTTTCAACAGTTAACAGTCTCTATGATCCTTTGGGGTTTGTAGCTCCTGTCACTATACAGGGCAAAGCCTTAGTAAGGGAGCTGTCATCAGACCAAGTTGACTGGGACACACCACTCCCAACAGTTAAGGAAACCCAATGGAAGGTTTGGACAAATTCATTAGCAGACCTTAAGAAAGTTCAGATTCCCAGACCCTACATACCCATCTCTATGTCCCAAACTTCTGAGAGAGAGGTGATAATTTTTTCTGATGCGTCTACACTGGCCATTGCTGCGGTTGCCTATCTCAGAGTTGCATCTATAGAGGGTCAGTGTCATGTTGGGTTCATCATGGCTAAGTCAAAATTGGCACCATATCCTGCTCAGACAGTGCCACGTTTAGAACTGTGCGCGGCAGTCCTGGCTGTTGAACTGGCAGAACTAATTACTGAAGAGCTGGATATGGAATTGACAACAGTAAAATTTTACACTGATAGTAAGATTGTCTTGGGATACATCTACAATACCTCTCGAAGATTCTATGTGTATGTTGCAAACCGAGTGGCACGAATTAGAAGCTCCACAAAACCTGAACAGTGGCATCACATTAGTTCAGAGCTGAACCCAGCAGACCTTGGAACTAGGTTTGTCCCAGCAGATATCCTTCCTCACACCAATTGGTTCTGCGGTCCAGAATTCCTGTGTAAGCCTGACCTCGGAGCTAAGGAGGATTCATTTGACCTGGTAGAACCAGGGAAGGATCAGGAAATCCGTCCTCAAGTGACAACATTGGTCACTAATGTAACAGATCAATCTCTTGGATCACACAGGTTCAAACGCTTTTCAGAATGGAGATCACTTGTAAGAAGTATAGCAAATCTCATTCATATTGTGCAATCCTTTTCTGATAAGAGATGTACACTAGATTGCAATGGCTGGCACTTGTGCCAGAAAAGTCATCAGGTTGACTGGATACAAGCGAAAACTGTTATAATACAGTGTGTGCAGCAAGAACATTACAGTGAGGAACTCAAAAGTTGAGAAAGAGAGAAGAAATCTCACAACAAAGTTCTCTCAAGAAGCTAGCTCCCTTTGTAGATGGTGAAGGGTTAATTAGAGTTGGAGGCCGTTTGCAATTGGCAGAACTGTCAGAACAAGAAAAGCACCCATTAGTAATCCCAGCATGCCAACATGTCTCTACATTATTGGTCAGACACTACCATGAACGGGTGGCTCACCAAGGTCGTCATTTAACTGCTGGAGCAATACGATCAGCTGGTCTCTGGATTGTAAAGGGAACAAGACTAATTAACAGTGTGATTCATCAGTGTGTTACATGCAGAAAGTTGAGAGGAAGAATAGAAGAGCAAAGAATGTCAGACCTACCCATGGACAGAGTGACAGTAGATCCACCTTTCACGTACGTGGGTCTAGATGTTTTTGGGCCATGGAGCATAATGTCACGCCGTACAAGAGGTGGCAGTGCAGAAAGTAAAAGATGGGCTGTCATTTTCTCCTGTCTGAGCACAAGGGCAGTCCATCTGGAGGTCATTGAGTCAATGTCAACTTCCAGTTTTATTAATGCCCTCAGACGGTTCTTGGCAGTTCATGGACCAGTTAAACATTTGAGATCAGACAGAGGAACTAATTTCATTGGTGCATGTCGAGAACTGAACATCAACACTGATGATCCAGAGCTTAAGGGATATTTGCAAGAGCAAGGTTGTACATGGTCATTTAACGTTCCCCACTCTTCCCATATGGGAGGAGCTTGGGAAAGGATGATCAACACAGCATGATGCATTCTTGATGGCCTGCTGCTGAAAAGCAGCTGCACACGTCTTACTCATGAAGTTTTGACTACACTCATGTCTGAAGTTATGGCAATAATGAATGCTAGACCGTTAATTCCTATTTCTTCTGACCCTGACACATTTGAAGTTCTATCTCCTTCGATGCTCCTCACACAAAAGGCAAGTACTGTACCAGCTCCTCTTGGGGACTTTGATATAAAGGACCTTTACAAGAAAGAATGGAGACAGGTTCAATGTCTAGCAGATGCTTTCTGGACATCATGGAAAAGGGATTATCTTGCAACTTTACAGGTACGAAGAAAGTGGACAGAGGAAAAACAAAACCTCAGAGAAGGGGATGTTGTCTTGCTAAAGGACTCTAATGTGAAACGAAATGAATGGCCTATTGGGCTTATTGTGAAAACCATAGCCAGCAGTGATGATAGAGTGAGAAAGGTAGAAGTAAAGATAGTTAAAGAAAATGTGGCGAAGGTATATCTAAGGCCTATCTCAGAAGTAGTGCTTCTCCTGCCGAACAAGCCATAGGGATAAATAGTGGTTGTGGAGAGGTAAGCATGATCGAACACCCAATGAGGGGGGAGAGCAGGCTGGGAGCCCGGCGGCTAATCAGCAGGCCAATCAGAAATAATAAATAACACCTGTTTATTCTAGTGATTGGGCCGGAGAGACAACCTTCTTAAGGAGAACAGAAGGAGCAGCCGGGAGAAGAGGGAGAGAGCACACACACACGCACACTACGGGTGTTGTGCACTCATTTAAAAAAATAAAGCTATACTGCTGACCTGAATCGCCGACCCTGTCTTCTTCTTCCCCTAATATCGAACTTTGCTACAGTGGTGCCGAAACCCAGGAAGAAGAAGAAACCCTGCTGCCAGAATGGTTACTCCGTCTACCAGTCCATGTGCGGAAGTCATCCAGGCGCTCGCGGCCCTCCACCAACAACAACACCATGCGCTGGGGGAGCTGAGAAAAAAATCTGGAAAGACGCTTCCAAGTCCTCGTAGAGGCCCAGCGGGAGGACCGCGAGCTAATCCGGAGTCTGCTGGTCCAGGAGATCCGGCCCGCTCCGACATCTGCCGCCCACCCTCCCATCTCGCTAAAGAAGATGGCACCGGAGGACGACCCGGAAGTGTTCCTGGACCTCTTCGAGAGGTTGGCGGAGGCGTGTGGCTGGCCGCGGGCCGAGTGGCCGGTAAGAGTTATCCCCCTGCTGTCAGGCGAAGCCCAAATTGCCGTGCAGCAGCTACCGGCCCAGAATCTCCTGGAGTACGCTCACCTGAAGCGAGCCGTTCTCCAGTGGGCCGGCCGCAATCCAGAAGAGCAGCGTCAGCTCTTCCGCTCCATGGAGCTGACTGCCAGTGGCCGGCCCTTCGTGTTCGCTCAGCAGCTCCGTGACGCCTGCCGCAGATGGCTGGTGAAGGATGGCCGGACCACCGACCAGCTGGTGGATGCCGTGGTGCTGGAGCAATTCATCACCCGCCTCCCCTCCCGAACATCGGAGTGGGTACAGTGCCACCGGCCAGAGGATCTGGAGACGGCCATCCGGCTGGCGGAGGATCACCTGGTGGCGAGGTCCAGGGTCGGCGAAATAACCTCTCTCTCTTCTCCCCCTCTCCCTCTCTCTCCTCCTGTTCCCAGGCCCAGACTGCGGGGACCGCCCACACCAGCACCCAGATGGCGGTGCACAGAGGCGGACCTGCCGAACGTCCCAAGGGGGGCGGGTCCATATCCGGACGGCGGGGTGGAGCAACGACCCCTGGCGGTTCCCCAGACAGCGCCAGGTCTCTCTCCGGTTCAATCGGTTGGTCTTGCTGGCCCTGGGGGTATAGTGAGAAGGGCTGGGCCGATGCATTGGCGCCGCGGGGGCGAGAATAGCACACCAAAAATCTGCTCCATGAAGGAGGTGAGTGCGCTGATTCGGGTCCCCGCCACGCCAATCGTCGCCCCCGGTCGCGACGGGCTATACCGGATACCAGTGAGTATAAAAGGGGGTACATATCAAGCTTTGGTGGATTCGAGGTGCAACCAAACCTCCATCCACCAAAGCCTGCTTCAAGACCCGGCATTGGATACGAGCCGCACAGTAAGGGTAAGGTGTGTGCACGGGGATGTAATTCACTACCCGCTAACGGCGATAGACATTCAATTCCGGGGTAAAAAGCATAGCGTTGAGGTAGCAGTTAACCCGCACCTCAAACACCCGCTAATTCTGGGAACCAATTGGCCTGGATTTAATAGATTATTAGGGGTCTTATGTGCGGGTGTGTCTTGGAAGACGAAATCGCCGGGTAGGGGGTGTGTCGCTCAGCTGGGGGAATCCCAAGCGGTGACGTCACGCGCTGTCTCAGGGGAAGGGCTGGGAATTTCCCGGTGTAAAGACTTTCCCCTGGAGCAGTCTCGTGACGACACGCTAAGACATGCACTCGAAAGAGTGCAGGTGATAGATGGGGAAAACCTCCAGCCTGACCGGCCCCTCTCCTATCCTTATTTTGCGATCATTAATGACAGGGTGTATCGAGTGACCCAAGACGCTCAGACAAAAGAAGATACTACCCAATTATTAGTACCAAAAAGCCGCCGGGAAATGCTTTTCCAGGCGGCTCATGCTAATCCTATGGCTGGACATTTAGGTCAGGCGGCCACATTAAATCGCCTCATGACCCGATTCTTTTGGCCGGGCATTCACGGGGATGTCAGCAAATGGTGCGCTGCGTGCCGTGAATGTCAGCTGGTAAATCCACCGGCCACCCCAAAAGCGCCTTTGCGCCCGTTCCCAATTATGGAAATGCCCTTCGAGAGAATTGGTATGGATCTCATCGGGCCATTAGAGCGATCCGCACGCGGGCACCGGTTTGCACTAGTCCTAGTGGATTATGCAACCCGCTACCCGGAAGCAGTAGCGCTCCGTAACATCTCAGCAAAAAGTGTTGCGGAAGCTCTGTTTCGTATAATCTCCCGAGTGGGAATCCCCAAGGAGATTCTCACTGATCAAGGCACCGCGTTCATGTCACGCACCATGCGCGAACTTTATGGATTATTGGGCATTAAATCCATTCGCACCAGCGTCTATCACCCACAAACAGACGGGCTGGTGGAAAGGTTTAATCGCACGCTTAAATCAATGATCCGTAAATTCGTTCACGAGGACGCGAAAAATTGGGATAAGTGGTTAGAGCCCTTGTTATTTGCTGTGCGGGAGGTTCCCCAAGCCTCCACGGGGTTTTCCCCCTTCGAGCTTCTCTATGGCAGACAGCCCAGAGGGGTTTTGGATGTCATTAGAGAGGCTTGGGAGGACGAGCCTTCTAAGAGTAAAAATGAAATTCAGTATATTCTGGACCTTAGAGCAAAACTCCACACACTGGGGCGGCTCTCTACGGAGAATTTGCTTAAGGCTCAGGATGACCAACGCCGGCGATATGACAAGGGCACTAAACTACGTAAATTTGCACAGGGAGATAAAGTCCTTGTACTATTACCCACTTCCAGCTCTAAATTACTCGCCAAGTGGCAAGGGCCGTTTGTGGTCACACGACGAGTCGGTGATCTCGATTACGAGGTGGTTCGTTCGGACAGGGCTGGTTCACGTCAGATTTATCACATTAATCTGCTGAAGCAGTGGAGGGAGCCGGAGGAAGTGGCGCTGGCTACGCTTGTTACTAACGAGGATGACCTGGGGCCAGAGAGCCCCGGCCGGGGACGGCCGGGCGCTCTGGTCACCGGAGGGGATCATCTCTCAGCGAGCCAGCTCCTCGATATCCGGCACCTCCAACGTGAATTCTCTGATGTGTTCTCACCCCTGCCCGGTCGTACTAACCTGATTCAGCACCATATCGAGACCGAACCGGGCGTGGTCGTTAGGACCCGGCCGTATCGCCTACCTGAACACAAGAAAAAAGTGATTCAGGAAGAATTGAGTAATATGTTGAAAATGGGAGTAGTAGAAGAGTCCCACAGCGACTGGGCCAGCCCGATTGTCTTGGTACCCAAGACTGACGGCTCGGTCCGGTTCTGTGTGGATTATCGCAAGGTAAATGCGGTGTCAAAATTCGACGCCTATCCAATGCCGCGTATTGACGAGTTGCTCGACCGGTTAGGCGCTGCTCGATTTTACTCGACTTTGGATTTAACGAAGGGCTATTGGCAGATCCCCTTGACTCCAATATCCCGCGAAAAAACGGCTTTCACAACGCCGTTTGGATTACACCAATTCGTGACACTTCCGTTCGGGCTGTTCGGGGCACCGGCAACGTTTCAGCGTCTGATGGATAAAATACTCGGCCCTCACGTGGCATATGCCGCTGCTTATTTAGATGACATCATCATTTACAGTAATGACTGGCAGCGGCATATGCAACACCTGAGGGCGGTATTGTCGGCGCTGAGACGGGCCGGGCTCACGGCTAACCCACGGAAGTGCGCAATTGGGCGAGTGGAAGTAAGGTATCTGGGCTTCCACTTAGGCCACGGGCAGGTGCAGCCCCAAATTGATAAGACTGCAGCTATTGCCACCTGTCCGAGACCTAAGACCAAGAAGGAGGTGAGACAGTTTTTGGGGCTGGCAGGATACTTTAGGCGTTTTGTCCCTAATTATTCGGCCCTCGTCAGCTCATTGACTGATCTCACTAAAAAGGAGGGACCAGATACCGTCCAATGGTCGGAGCAGTGTCAACAGGCCTTCTCAAAGGTAAAATCTATACTTTGCGGGGGGCCACTATTGCACGCTCCTGATTTTGCTCTCCCCTTTCTATTACAGACGGATGCATCCGATCGGGGTCTGGGGGCGGTTCTCTCCCAGGAGGTGGCAGGAGTGGAACGGCCGGTGCTGTACATTAGCCGGCCTGAGGCGGGCGGTGGGGGTATGTGGAGAGGTAAGCATGATCGAACACCCAATGAGGGGGGAGAGCAGGCTGGGAGCCCGGCGGCTAATCAGCAGGCCAATCAGAAATAATAAATAACACCTGTTTATTCTAGTGATTGGGCCGGAGAGACAACCTTCTTAAGGAGAACAGAAGGAGCAGCCGGGAGAAGAGGGAGAGAGCACACACACACGCACACTACGGGTGTTGTGCACTCATTTAAAAAAATAAAGCTATACTGCTTACCTGAATCGCCGACCCTGTCTTCTTCTTCCCCTAATATCGAACTTTGCTACAGTGGTATAATAGGTTGTTATACCAGGCGAGGAGTGTGTGGTCTTCTATAGCCATTTGTGGGTTTGGCGCTCCACCTACCGGACATTAAAGGCACTGCACTATATGTACAATTAAGATTCACTTTCGTTTTCCTTCAGTGCACACAGTCAAGGACAACTCACGCACGCGGTTCTTTCGGTGCCTGATTAAAACGTGGAAACCTGGGAAATATATGTCCGTAAGTCCACAATTTGATTAAACAGCAATTGTATGTTCAAAGGTTGCATGTTAAAGAGTCATTACTGGTTTATTAGATTTATTATTGCTGTATTTGCTCTCCAATCACATGTTCATAATTAGTAAGACAAGTTCATAATGCTGAGTGGCGTAAGGTATATGTTAATTTGCTGACATTTGATATAAAATGTGGTTTATTTAATAGATTTCCTTATGTGTGTACAAGATTTGTGTAAAAAGAACCATGTACATTAGTAGTAGGATAATGTCTAGCTGACTGAACTGAACATGTTGGAAATATCACTGTCATGTGAATAAGATTGTATTCTTATTTTTCCTTTTCCCTTTGTTGTAGTTTTACAAAACAGAATAGAAGATATTGTGAGGAACAATACCCAGTAAAGTCACTCAAGTTATCCAACTGCTTTCTGGTGTTCTTTTCTGGAGTACGCTATCTGTTAAACCCTTTGCTCAGGAAAACGCAATTGGTTGGGACAGAATAGTAGTGATTAACTTTGCCCATCATAGATCACTCCTGTGTACACTTTCAAATTACTGCTTTTAATTTGTTTCTCAGATATGATACTTACAGCTGTGCCAGTATCAATTCCCATTATAATTCACTTGCCATTTTCATTAAACGTCTCTGTCAAATAGTTTTTAGCGTTTTCCTCACTTAGTGGTGAAAACATGGGCAATTCAATTTTCTCTGCCTCCACATACTTAGTATTTTTCTCTGCATAAGGTTTTCTTTTTTCAACTTCTATCTTTCCTCTGCACGCTCTTTTATATGGCCAGTTTTTCTGCAGTCATGACACTTTGCATTTTTGAAATGACATACCTGAGCACTGTGATTTTTGCCATGACATCTATAACACTTCTTCCTTCGTCTGACTGTAAGGTCACACTTCCACTTTATGTGCAACCCCAAGTGCGAGTCATATCTGTTGCGTCTTTGTCAGCCATCTCCATGTATAATGCAGTCTCAAACAATTGTGTAAATGCCAGATTAGATTCTGACAACACCCATTGCTGGCAGGCTTCATTGTGAATTCCACTTACAAAATGGTCATGCAATGCCTTGTCCAGTATTTCCCCAAACTAACACCTCACAGCACACTGTTTTAGCTCTGCTGAATATTCCCTCACTGTCATACTGGCATTGAAGTACTGCAGTAGGAGAAAAAAACTGTTTTGTAAATAACAAAAAGTGGAAGTACAATGAAAAAAATGGTTTAAAAAGTAATGCAAGTCACAAGTGGATAGTTTTGCTGAGCTTTTGAAAGGATGTATCTAGTATCACTTAATCTATTGTTCCCAATAAGAGATGGGAGGAGGATAAATGAGAGGAATACAATACTTCCAATGATAGAATCTCTGGGCTAGCAAGTGTTCTAAATATCAGAAAAGCAGTGATAATGACACTGGGGAGAACTTGACAACAGGTCACCACGGTGAAGGAACTGAGGGTGCTGTTATGCAGAAATGAAACAAAACTACAGCAACTACAAAAACAACAACAAAAGAGATCCAAACCAAAGACTGACAGAGAGCATTTTCACTTGCTGACCTACCAATTGATCCAACTTACTGCCTGAATGAGCAGGTGTGATTTGGAGAGATGATTGGTTGTAATAATGAATTTTCAGTTGAATGGTTCCATTTCTCATCTGGGCTCAATCACAAACCCAAAGGTAAGTGGCAATGTCCAAAATGTAGACATAAATTCATAGCTTTGGAAAAAGCAAAAAAATCAAGAGTAGTTTATAATAGATAGCCTATTCTGTCCCAAATCAAAACAACCTATAGAAAGGAGGTGTCCAAATACAGTTCTGGAGCTAAACTCTGCAGGACACTGGCCCTCCAGGACCAAGTTTGGGCACCTCGCTATAAAGTGTTTTCATTTAAATCAGTTTTTTATTTGCAGCCATTATGGAGATGTAAATGCCAGCATCGGATTGCAATATAATCTACTGCTTATTTATGCTGTCTAAACCACTGGAGAAAAAAAAAGATGTGTGAAAGCTGCTAAATAACATAGAGTTCAATTCAATTCATGTTTATTTCTATAGCGCTTTTACAATGTAGATTGTGTCAAAGCAGCTTAACATAGAAGTTCGAGTAAACTGAAACCGTGTCAGTCCAGTTTTTAGAGTTTAAGTTCAGTTAACTTCAGTTCAGTAGGTGCCGGAGGCTGGAGAACACAGGACATCTATCGTGGAGAACTGCAGGTGTGAGTAGGTCATCAGCAGGCCATCAGGCTGGCCCACGGGATCAATGTGACTTGTCTGTCACTGGGGTCTTTCAGGAATCATTCTCATGCTCTCTGCTTCTCCATGACCGCTGCAGCGTCAGCTCAAGATATGGCCTGGTCCAGGATTATGTAAGAGTAAGTAAAAGGTGAACTATTTGACAAACTGACTTTAGTAACTCTGTAATTTTGTATAACTTTTGTCAGGCTTTAGTACTTTATTTGTTTTTTTTTCTTGGTCAACTCTATTAGTAGCCAAAACATGATAAATGATTATAACTGAAACAAGAAAAATTAAGTTCATAGTCAAACTTTATGGTGGTATGAGAAAGCCTAGCCTGAAAGTTTGAAGAAGTAGTTGAGTGGTTGCTAGGCAGTTGCCTAGGTGTACTGAGTGGTTGCTAGGGTGTTCTGAGTAGTTGCTGGGGTGTTCTAGGTGGTTGCTCAGGTGTTGTTAGGCGGTTGCTATGGTGTTTAGAGTGATTACTAGGTGGTTGCTAGGGTGTTCTGAGTGGTTGTTAGGCTGTTGCTAGACAATTCTGAGTGGTTGCTAGGCAGGTGTTAACATAAATTGGCATGGATCTAGTTTGAATTAGCATAGTTCTAGTATGAATTAGCCTTCTAGTATGAATGGTTTCCTCGTTTTCTGTAAGTTGCAAAAAATATGTATTTAATTGTATGTTGTAACTTGTAATCACTCAGCACGGCTTGTAATTACATATCTGATGACATGCTTGGCGCTGTCAATTTTCAAAATAGTTTAACTTTTTTAATTGTGTGAATTAATACGGAATGTGTCGTTGTTATCACTTGTATATATACTCTGTGCTCTGACTACTTCGAATGTCTCATTCACATTCCGGTTCCCATTCAAAATACCCATTGACTTTGATTAGATTTTTTTTAGATTAGATTCAACTTTATTGTCATTACACATGTACAAGTACAAGGCAACGAAATGCAGTTTCGGTCTAACCAGCAGTGCAATAGCAGCAAGTGCAGGATATAGGGTATAAGTTATAAAGTACAGTTATAGAAAAACTCTGGTAATATTTACAGATGGATGTACTATGAACATTATATACAGGTTGTATTAGCTATGAACAGATTTACAATAAATTAATATATGTACAGGATGCTATTAATAATCAGGAGTGGCAGATAGATAAACAATTACAAATGTTCATGTGCAGTGGGTATGTACAGTTCAGATAAGTGAATCAGTGCAATGTAGTGCAATGAATATGTGCAAAATTTAAATGTGCAAATGTTAAATAATGCAGTGATTGTGAGGAGTATAAGTTAGAGGAGTGTGGGGAGTGTATTGGGGGGGGGGCAAAAGAGTCAGTGAGGGGCAACGTTCAAAAGGGAGACAGCTCTGGGGAAAAAGCTGTTCCTCAGTCTGCTGGTTTTTGTCCGGGGAGCCTGAAGCGCCTGCCGGAAGGCAGGAGAGAAAACAGTCTGTGAGCAGGGTGAGAGGTGTCCTTAAGAATACTGCGTGCTCTGCGCAGACAGTGTTTCTTCTGGATGTCCTCAATGGCTGGCAGCGTAGTCCCTGTGATGCGTTGGGCAGTTTTCACCACCCGCTGCAGTGCCTTACGCTCAGCAACAGAGCAGCTTCCATACCAGACTGTGACGCAGTTGGTCAGGATGCTTTGTATTGTGCAGCGGTAGAAGTTCACCAAGACGGCTGATGAAAGCTGGTTCTTCTTAAGTTGCCTCAAGAAGAATAGGCGCTGGTGAGCCTTCTTGACCAGGCTGGAGGTGTTGGTGGTCCAGGAAAGGTCCTTTGTGATGTGGGTCCCCAGGAACTTGAAGGATGAGACAGGCTCAACGGCCATCCCATCAGTGTGGATGGGATCATGTGAGCTTGTTCGTCCCTTCCTGAAGTCCACAATGAGCTCCTTGGTCTTGTTGGTGTTAAGGAGCAGATTATTGTCGGTGCACCAGGTGGCCAGATGCTGAATCTCCTCCCTGTAGGCAGTCTCATCATTATTGCTGATAAGACCAATCACTGTGGTGTCATCTGCAAATTTGATGATGGTGTTGGATCTGTTCACAGGGCTACAGTCGATGGTAAAAAGGGAGTAGAGGAAGGGGCTCAGCACGCAGCCCTGTGGTACACCAGTGTTGAGTGTGACGGTGGTTGAGCAGATGTGGCCTGATCTAACATTCTGAGGTCTGTTAGTCAGAAAGTCCATAACCCAGTTGCAGAGATACGCGTTGATATCCAGGTCTCTAAGTTTGATCATTAGCTTAGAGGGTATGACAGTGTTGAATGCTGAGCTGAAGTCAACAAACAGCATTCGTGCATAAGTGTTTTTATTTGTCAAGGTGAGTGAGTACAGAGTGCAGTGCTATGGAGACAGCATCTTCTGTGCTCCTGTTGCCACGGTAGGCAAACTGATGTGGGTCCAGTGTGGATGGCAGAGAGTCTTTCAGATGTGCCAGGACCAACCGCTCAAAGCACTTCATGATGATGGGTGTGAGTGCTACAGGGCGGTAGTCATTCAGGCATGTTGGGCTGGAGTGTTTGGGCACTGGCACAATAGAGGTGGTTTTAAAGCATGTTGGCACAGTTGCTAGGTTAAGCGACAGGTTGAAAATGTCTGTGAATACCCCAGCGAGCTGTTCTGCACATGCTTTGAGGACGCGCCCAGGGATACCGTCTGGTCCAGCAGCCTTACGCACATTGATCCGACTCAGTGCGGTGTAGACTTCTGAGGAGGTGAGTGGGATAGGTGAGTGGTCGGTTGAGGAAGTGTTCCTGGTGTAGGGTTCTGTATTGTCTCTTTCAAAGCAGGCATAAAAGTCATTTAGCTCAATCAGGAAGGAGACATTTGTGGCTGTGGGGGTGGACTGGCTGGGTTTGTAGTTGCTGATGGCCTGGATGCCCTGCCACATGCGCCGAGGACCAGAGTTGGAAAAGTGCTCCTCTAGCTTTAGCTTTAACAGTGCTTGGCCTTTTTGATGCACCTCTTCAGATTAGCCCTGGAAGTGCTGTAGGCCTGTGCATCCCCTGATCTGAAGGCAGTGTTGCGTGCCTTCAGCAGGAGGCGCACCTCCTTGTTCATCCATGGCTTTTGATTTGGGTATGTGGTGATCTGTTTCTGGGTTGTAACACTGTCTATGGTGGTGTTGATATATTCCAGAACAGAGGAAGTGTAACTATCAATGTCTGTGTGAGAGCCACATGTGGCCTGGGAAGCAAACATACTCCAGTCTGTGTGTTCAAACCTGTCCTGGAGTGTGGAGTCCACCCCCGCTGGCCACACTTTGATGGTCCTTACTGATGGCTTCACACAGTTAATGAGGGGTGAGTACTTGGGGGTCAGGAACAAAGAAAGGTGATCTGATTGACCCAAGTGGGGGGGGGAGATCACAGCGTATGCTTCAGCCATGTTTGTGTAAACTTGGTCTAAAGTTTTGTTTCCCCTTGTGTGGCATAAAATGTTTTGATGAAATTTGGGGAGCACTGTCTTTAAGTTTGAGTGATTAAAATCCCCTGCAACAATAAAATCAGCCTCCGGGTGAGCAGTCTGTTGTTTGCTGATGGCTGCATGAAGTTCATTCATAGCAAGCTTGGCATCAGCATCGGGAGGAATATAGGCAGCAGTTATTATGGTGGAGGTGAACTCCCATGGCAGATAAAACGGTCTACATTTAACCATTAGAAATTCCAGGTTAAAAGAGCAATGTCTCCCAACGACGACAGAGTTTGTGCTTTGTTAATATAAATGCATAATCCTCCCCCTCTGGTCTTACCGGAGTCATCCGCCGTTCTGTCTGCTCGGAATGTTTGATGCTCCGTTAGCGATACAGCGTTGTCTGGTATCCCGCTGTTTAGCCATGTTTCTGTGAAAATCATGACATTACAGTTCCATAATCTTTTGCTGTGGTTGATGCGCAGTCGAATCTCATCCATTTTGTTCACCAGTGACCGTACATTGGCGAGAAAGATGCTGGGTAAAGAGAGCCGGTGTGGTGTTAGCTTTAGCTTAGCTCTTAGCCCGCCGTGCTTCCCCCGTCTTTGTTTACGTTCTCTGCGCCGCCTTCGAGGACTTCCGCTCGGCCGGGTAGGGCTCTCAGGCCCGGGTGTTCTGGCGATCTCAGGGATGAGTCGAAGATTGCTAATAAAACTGTCCGGAATGCACAAACCAATATCCAAGATGTCCTGTCGGGTGTACGATGTAAAGGCACTGCTGTTCTGCACGAACAGACCCGAAATAACAGGAAAAATACTGCAAAATTGCAGAAACTGGAGAGACACTGGGCCTCGCGATCTGAACGCGCCGCCATCTAGTCTCGAATTTTAGACGAGGGATTTCAGTAAAATGGCTTAAATATGGTCCGTGGCAAACACAAACTCAAGATACTTTCACGTTTTGTTCTACAACATAAAACACATCAGTTATACCTCATTTTTAATTTTTAAAATCGGTTACGCATCCTTAAAAAGACGGTTGCTATCAAGTTGCTAAATGGGACTACAGGTGGTGTCAGAGACTTTATACGTCATCGAGCTGAGCTGGTCTGGAGTGCAGCACGCTTGTGTTGGGGATTTGGATTTGTCTGTTATTGAAGTATTTTCATGAATAGTGTTTTATAGTTTGTAGTATTTTTTTCTAATTAGGAATTCATATTGTGTGTCTAATTCCTTCAATTGTAAATGTCAAGACAGATGAGTTTGTTGATCATTTATTTTAATTAAACAATATTATGGGGATACACCGTACCTGTGTAGTCTGTCTCTTTCCTGCTGTAAGTAATGCAATTGTGTGAATAAATGTGTAAGAAACACACACATATTAACTGTCATTTTAATGTGGTCAATACATTTTCGTCGTTTTTTTCTTCATCTGAACACATTTAACTCTGTCATAACTGCAATGTTTACACTCCTCCTTAAAATTTATAGCAGATGTGACTGTATGGACTACTTTTCGCTGTACTTTGTGACAAAAAAGAATATTGAATGTTGTTCTGTGTCCATGATGGGACTTGCAGGCGTATAGACTTGTCCCACGCCTCATTTCTGTCGTCTGTTAAGGTAAGCAGGCTGTATGCGCACGAGCGATAAACTTATTTAAATATGTCTGAGGGTAATACCATGTAGGCACATTTACACAAACAGTTTTAAAACTTCTACAACAACCGTAAAGCAAAACAAAATGTATTTCCCACGTAAAAAACGATCCAAAAGGCACGTAGGTCTATGTGTTTTTGCGTATTTATTTGTTTATAATATATAGCGTGAATTATAATATAATAAACCGAGAGAAGCTTGAGAAGTTGTCTGTAGCAGGGTGGTGCTGACGTCACAGGCGAGCGCCCTGAAGGCACTCTAGTCCATTTATAGCCTAATGTTAGTTTTTCAATTCTTGCGTTAAAACCCAAAAGTAATAAAAGTTGTATTTTTATGTGAGGATTATCTGGTTGGACAAAACGTGTAAGTGTAATGAACTGTGTTTGAACACAGAGCATATTATTTGCAATCTTTGAAAAGCCTATGGGAAAAACCTATGGGGATTTAATCGAGAGGCCGACTCACCTACAAGGTGACGTCATAGTTCCTCCGCTCACCTTATAGGCCTTTTTCACACTTTCTGGTTCCGGTAAGCAAAACGGCGTATCACAACATCCGGTTCCCATGCAACGGAGTAAGATAGAATAGCAGAGTCGTCTCTTCGCTGTTATTGCAGCGTTCCCGGCTGCTCCAGCTTAAAAACAAACTATATCCTTACCTTAAAAGACAAAGGACAGAGGCAATCATGGGTGAAATTAATTAGACGGAATGAATGTTTTATCAAATATTGGTGGTCTTAATTTTGATGTGAAATTATAATATAGACAAAATTCAGTTAAGTTATCTGCCTTCCACAAACAAGTGCTCCTATCAAGGTCATTAATATATAAGCATAATTTCCCCTCACTTTCGAATAATAGACAACTAATACAAATGCAATTTTTTTACAACAAAATTAATTTGGTTAGTCAGTTTTATCATAAAGATGGTATACTTTTCTTACAATTAATTCCTTTCTCATTACAGTATCTCAATAACCCTGCAAGTTTTCAACTGTTATTGGTTCAACTTTTTCAGAGAACCATATGTTATTTAGTGGTATTAATCAAGACCATCGTCTTTTGATTTTACTAAATCTTATGTTGGCAAAACTTGTTTTACAGTAAACACCACGAGTAATAATAGAGCTTTTTGAACTCTTTTCCAAAAAGAAATCACTACTGTTCCTTATATAAAATTTTATTGGATGTCTTTATTAAAGGGTGACTTGATTTGCTGAAAAAAAGTGTGGCTGTTACCACAGAAATATCAGGTTAGAAACAAAATTAAAGAAAACATTATTTACAAAAAAAATGTAAAAGTGGAATTGATGTAAATTGTATTTTTGTAATGAATACGAGGAGACGGTTTTACACTTATTTTGGGATTGTACATTCTCAGTCAAAAGAAAGGATGCAAAAAATTATTAACAATTTTCAGTGTTCAAAACCTCTTTTATCATTGTGGGAAAATGTACTTTTTGGCTTTACTGTTTAATTTACTAATAAGCAACCAAATTTTAAGGTACTGATCACTGAAATATGCTTGTATATTACCAGCATCAGAGACTCTTTAAACAAGGAAGCCTACCGACTTTAAAAAATTGTGAACTCTATAATGTATTTATTTAATATGTTCATTTAGTATATTTGTATTTTATTTATAATTACCCCCTGGCATGTATATATTTATTGTGTTGTAAAATGTTATTTGCTGTTCTTTAAATAAATAATAAAAACATTCAAAGCAGATGAACAAAATGAACTAAAACATTAACTAACTTTAACCTGAAGATTCAGAAACACACCCTATACGCTACAGACTGACTGTTTTGAAGATATTTGCTTTAAAATTTAGTAGTTAATGGAAAACTGAAGTGCTTTAATAGAATCATATTCAAACACTGAACACAACAAATATCTTTATTTTTTCCAGCGAGTTGGAGCTAAATTATGTTTCCAGACTTGAGTAAACCTAACGGGCATTAAGCAACCTGTCATTATGGGGCTCCTCGTTCTTTCGCATTGACCGATAGCAACTTGCCTGTATTTGACCCTGAATACAAAGAAAGGAGGGGGTTAGCACAGCTTACGGACAACCTCGAAATATTTTGGATGGAATGTGCATTTTTTATCACTCATTTATGAATATAAATGTTTTATTTATATAGATTTTTCCTGATTCAAAAAATAACAAAAACACATGGACCTGCTTGGACAACACTGAAATACATCACATCCGGTTGGCCGGTCTAGTCGCAGAAGTTCAAATATTTTAACAGATCCGCAGCTCAAATCGCATCCGAATTTTTCGCATACAGAAATGATCGGAACTAGCATCGGGACTCCTCTCCATTACAAATGAATGACTTCTGTCGCTTGTCGTTTGTCTTGTACAGTTAAACGGAGGCTTGAGGCTTTAACCATGCTGGGCGTTTCTCTCTGTCTAGCACTGAACCCAGTCGACCAATCATAACAGACAAATCTAGGGTTTGGAAACAAATGAATCGCTGAACAAATCATATGGGAGACGTTGAGATAATTAGGTAAAAATAAATGCATATTATCAGACAATGAAAGTGTTTTTTGACCTTGCATGCATATCAGCCTGTTGTTGGAGACCATTTTTAATGCATAATAGGGGCTCTTTAACAGTTAAATAAGTGCATAATCTGGTATTTAAAGTGCACTTATTCTTTTCAGAATAAAACAAACATTCTAATGTGAATGCACTACTTATACTATTTATACTATAAAATGGCATAGAACAGTGCATAAGTATATGATTTGGGATTGTCCATCATACAATAAATTAATAATTTAGTATTTCTTGTATTTAAAAAAAAAAACAAGTAGCTTACCACTTTTTTTGCTCTCATAACATGGTTATATGTAGATATTGTGCTTGCTGATAAACTAGTTTTTCTGAGCATGTTTAAATGCAAAATGAGTCAATTAATGAAAACACAGATCATACAAAAATGCTTTACACAAAATTTAAATTGTATTACTATCATATAGAAAACACACACACACACACACACGCACACACACACAAGCATGTAACAGAACATGCAAATTTAGCATAGCAGGTTCTTATGAAGGTCAGTTTCGACTGAGGCATGGACAGTTCAATGACAGTCTGGCATCATGTCTGTTCAGAGGTTTAGCTTAGTTCTGCTTCTTGCAAAAAAATGTCTCTTTGCATATTTCTTCATATAGCCAGGGTATCCAGAGTGTCTCAAAGTGTGGTGACTTAAAAAACAAATAATAAAAAACAAGAATTGACCAGGTGATATTGGATGAGCACAAGTTCTCCCAGGGAAAAGGGACAACTTTTCAGTAAAGTGCATTAGAATGCTATGAGACTTATTTGGGAGACCGATTGAGGAAAATAATAACAATAATAATAATAATAATAAAATCCTTACAATTCACACAACTAGTATTCCCAAAAAGTTCTGTACTTGGCAGTGTAAGGTCAGCTGTCTCTCCAACTCTGCTCGACTATTGCTGACACACGCTTCTCATACTCCCGTTTGTTCTCCTGGTAAAGTTGAGCTGCTTGGCTATTAGCTGGACTGTTCGGGTTTGGTTCATCAAGTAAAGACTGAGGAAAACCCAAAAAATAAAATAAAAATGTGAGCAAGCTGTGTTTGATTTGCATTTGTACTCATAATGGTAAAAACCTTTCCAACCTTTTTTTTTTTTTTTTTACCTGGATTGAAGTGAGAATTGATGACACATCATAAGTTGGACTCCAACGATTTTGTAGGATATCAAGACATATACTTCCATCTGCATATACTAACGTTAAAGTATCACTGTTGTTATTGTTATCAAGAAGACAGATTAAAAATGCTATGTTAATGATTCTGAAATTAATAATAATAATAAAAAAGCTTAC